>NC_090657.1:25189628-25394628 GCF_040937935.1 Hyperolius riggenbachi
CTGGTCATAGTGTAAACCTGTGTCCAAATCCTGTGAAGTAATGCCAACCTGTGAATACATACCCAATGCCATCTTAGGACTGCACCGGATCAGACTTGGCTCAGTCCACACTACATGCAGTTGCAGAACGCAATCCGCGGTCCGGGCTCCAGTTTTCAAAAAACTAGAACGTAAATGGATAAAAAAACGCATCCGTGGGTTTCCAATCCATTTACAATTATAAAATGTTCCGGGGCCATGGGTGGGAGGGCCACCATGGTGGAGGGGGTCTGTAACCCCCTCCCTCACCTGGGTGCCCCCTTCCATGCTCCCCCTCCAGCTAGTTTATTTTAAAATCAATCCAGCGGCGAGCAGGGCACTCACTCACTTCCTTGTTCCACCACTCGCTGCGTCACTTCCTGAAATGCTGCCCACTGAGGTACAAAGGGCGGAATTGCAGGAAGTGAAGCAGCGAGCGGTGGAACGCAAGGAAATTAGTGAGTTTGCCACTCACTGCTGGATTGATTTTAAAGAAAACTAGCTGGAGGGAGAGCGCGGAAGGGTGGACCCAGATGAGGGTGGGGGGGGGTCCAAGACCCCCTCCCTACTGCTGTGCCCGCTACCCCTTCCTGGCTGCTACCCCCTCCAGCATGTCAGCCCCCTCCCCACCCACAGACATGGTTGGGACACTGCAAACGTATCTGTTTCTGTGTCCAAATCTTGCTGTGTAGAGGGAGATCCGTTTTTGCATTGCTTTTCACTACCTCTCCGTGTATCCGGGGTCCATGAAAAACCAGCAAATCCTGAATCTCCATTCAGTTTTTCAAACCGGATCCCCCGGATCGCTCATGGATCAGTTTTTAAATTGTGTGAAGATGACCACTATTTTTATTATTGGTATCCATGGCTCCGGTTTTGGTCTGGGCCAAAAAACTGAGGCACGGATACGTTTTGTAGACAAGTGTGAACCGACCCTAAATTTACTTTGCTGTAAACATGTTTTTATTCTTAGGTGTATGGAGAAGTCTCAGGCCAGAGTTATAAATGAAGTCCACCCCTTCCTACCGCAGTAAGCTACTCTCACTTGCCTACACTCACTATCTCTAGTTATGTGATATTTGGGACAGGGTTAGTGGGCACTGGCCTTCAACTAATCTAGACAGCTTTTTCTCTGATAGAGATGCAACTGCAGCCCCGTGACGCCAATTTGACCTGCTTCAGCTGCAGCCCAGGAAGATGCAAGATGGAGGCCTGCATATAGACAAGGGGCTAGGCAGCAGTCCCCCAAAAGTAAATGCTTGCTGCTCCCCAAAAGTCTTTACCAACTGCTCTTAGGGGTGCTCGGATCCCTTTAAGCTCCTTGTCAACAAAGGTTTTCCTTATAGCTGCAACTGGCATTCTAAATTGTTCTATAATACTTTTGTAACAAATCATTATTATTATTTAGTATTTATATAGCGCCGACATATTACGCAGCGCTGTACAGTGTATATTTATATATATATTGTCTTGTCACTAACTGTCCCTCAAAGGAGCTCACAATCTAATCCCTACCATTGCCATATGTCTATATTATGTAGTGTAAGTACTGTAGTCTAGGGCCAATTTTAGAGGGAGCCAATTAACTTATCCGTATGTTTTTGGAATGTGGGAGGAAACCGGAGTGCCCGGAGGAAACCCACGCAGACACGGAGAGAACATACAAACTCTTTGCAGATAGTGCCCTGGCTGGGATTCAAACCAGGGACCCAGCGCTGCAAGGCGAGAGAGCTAACCACTACGCCACAAATAAAAAAATGCTTCTCTAAAGGTGCCCATACATGGTACAATTTTTTTTTTTTCAATTAGAGAATTTCATTTAGTTATTCCGTTAGATCAAATATAAAACGATTTTTCCAACATGTCCGATCGGATTTTTATTGAAAAAAAAAAAGGATAAAAAGTTTCACTTGATCGAAAAAAAACGTTTCTTCTCAACTTTCATTCGATTAGATCATTTTGGTCAATTAAACGGGAAAATTAGACGTTCTATTGTACCATGTATGGGCACCATTACTCATATGCAGGCTCCACTGCTTTAAAAACAATTCAGCAGTGGACCCCACATGTTTGTTTGTGGGTGAGACATGGGCCTGTTTCACTGTCTTTTGTAGGTACAGAGCTCCATGCTGCCTCCGTTTAGACAACACTTTTTCTTATAGCCAGTAACAGAAATGTAGACATTGGTGAAAATGTAAGGGTATGAACTGCCATGTCACTTGTCTCACAGCTCCTTTTTGACTGTATTGTATAGTTACTGGCCTTTGATCTAAAGAAATGTCATCTTTGTGAAAATAAGCCGCCTAGACACAGCAGCAATGGAAGTAGCCATCTTGCATTAGGATGTACCATATTTTTTGGAATAGAAGATGCTCCTGACCATGAGATGCACCTAAGTTTAGAGGACAAAGCCAGCGGAATAAAATATATACTGAACCTGGTGCATCCATGGTGAAGGGGCATCTTGTGGATTATGCCCGCTTTGTACCTCATGCCCCCTTGTACTTCTTGTTTCTTACTTTGCCGCCTCTGTCCCGCTTGCCTCTCCCTCTGTCCTCCTTGTAGCCTTTTCTATGCCTCTTTGTTTCCATCCTTGTGTCCTCCTCTATGCCCCTTAGTGTCCCCGTGTCCTCCTTTGCATAGGCACAGGACAGGGAGTCTCCGACATTGCGGCGGGTTGGAGGTTCGTATTGGCAGTCATTCATAAATCAGGCACGCCCTACATTTGTACTATAAGAGGCAGTGACTCTGAAAGCGATTCTCATCTCCTGCAGTCAGAGATAAAAGAACAATCTCCCTACAGCCTGGAGCTAGTGTTGGGCGAACAGTGTTCACCACTGTTCGGGTTCTGCAGAACATCACCCTGTTCGGGTGATGTTCGGGTTTGGCCGAACACCTGATGGTGTTCGGCCAAACTGTTCGGCCATATGGCCGAACTAAGAGCGCATGGCCGAACGTTACCCGAACGTTCGGCTAGCGCTGTGATTGGCCGAACGGGTCACGTGTAGTGTTGGGCGAACATCTAGATGTTCGGGTTCGGGCCAAACATGGCCGAACTCCGAACATAATGGAAGTCAATGGGGACCCGAACTTTCGTGCTTTGTAAAGCCTCCTTACATGCTACATACCCCAAATTTACAGGGTATGTGCACCTTGGGAGTGGGTACAAGAGGCAAATTTTTTTTAGCAAAAAGAGCTTATAGTTTTTGAGAAAATCGATTTTAAAGTTTCAAAGGGAAAACTGTCTTTTAAATGCGGGAAATGTCTGTTTTCTTTGCACAGGTAACATGCTTTTTGTCGGCATGCAGTCATAAATGTAATACATATAAGAGGTTCCAGGAAAAGGGACCGGTAACGCTAACCCAGCAGCAGCACACGTGATGGAACAGGAGGAGGGTGGCGCAGGAGGAGAAGGCCACGCTTTGAGACACAACAACCCAGGCCTTGCATGAGGACAAGAAGCATGCGGATAGCAATTTGCATTTTGTCGCCATGCAGTCATAAATGTAATACAGATGAGAGGTTCAATAAACAGGGACCGGAAACGCTAACCCCTCACAGATGTTCATTGTTCATGTTACTTGGTTGGGGTCCGGGAGTGTAGCGTAGTCGTTTCCAATCCAGGATTGATTCATTTTAATTTGAGTCAGACGGTCTGCATTTTCTGTGGAGAGGCGGATACGCCGCCGATCTGTGACGATGCCTCCGGCAGCACTGAAACAGCGTTCCGACATAACGCTGGCTGCCGGGCAAGCCAGCACCTCTATTGCGTACATTGCCAGTTTGTGCCAGGTGTCTAGCTTCGATACCCAATAGTTGAAGGGTGCAGATGGATTGTTCAACACAGCTACGCCATCTGACATGTAGTCCTTGACCATCTTCTCCAGGCGATCGGTGTTGGAGGTGGATCTGCACGCTTGCTGTTCTGTGTGCTGCTGCATGGGTGTCAGAAAATTTTCCCACTCCAAGGACACTGCCGATACCATTCCCTTTTGGGCACTAGCTGCGGCTTGTGTTGTTTGCTGCCCTCCTGGTCGTCCTGGGTTTGCGGAAGTCAGTCTGTCGGTGTACAACTGGCTAGAGGAGGGGGAGGATGTCAATCTCCTCTCTAAAGTCTCCACAAGGGCCTGCTGGTATTCTTCCATTTTGACCTGTCTGGCTCTTTCTTCAAGCAGTTTTGGAACATTGTGTTTGTACCGTGGATCCAGAAGGGTATAAACCCAGTAATTGGTGTTGTCCAGAATGCGCACAATGCGTGGGTCGCGTTCAATGCAGTCCTAGGCCGAAGAGGTCATAGCCTAGGGTCACAAAACCTGTTTATTGGGCAATTTCAATGGTGGCGAGTCTGACGTACATAAATCGCAGCAATGGCCGTTAGCAACGTCTGAATCTCACGAAATGTCTCATGCAGGTAGAAGACATATTGTTAGACTTGGGCTCCAAAGATGGGTTCCCTACATCTCTGCAAACCAGAGTTACAGGGCTCCAAATTTGGTAAAATCCCCCATAGGCTTTCATTGGGCCTCCTATTTACAGTTCCAAAATCTCACATCTTTTCAAAGGGCAATTACTCAGCAGTGGCAAATTTTCTAGCATTGTAGGGACCCTTAGGGGGAACATGACTGGTGAGTTTCGGGCCCCTAGGCCGAAGAGGTCATAGCCTAGGGTCACAAAAACCTGTTTATTTGGGCTATTTCAATGGTAGTGATGGTGGCGTACATAAATCTCAGCCATGGCCGTTAGCAACGTCTGAATCTCACGAAATGTCTCATGCAGGTAGAAGACATATTGTTAGACTTGGATTCCAAAGATGGGGTCCCTACATCTCTGCAAACCAGAGTTACAGGGGTCCAAAATTGGTAAAATCCCCCATAGGATTTCATTGCCTCCCTATTTCACTTTCCAAAATCTCACATCTTTTCAAAGGGCAATGGCTCAGCAGTACCAAATTTTCTAGCATTGTAGGGACCCTTAGGGGGAACATGACTGGTGAGTTTCGGGCCCCTAGGCCGAAGAGGTCATAGCCTAGGGTCACAAAAACCTGTTTATTTGGGCTATTTCAATGGTAGTGATGGTGGCGTACATAAATCGCAGCAATGGCCGTTAGCAAAGTCTGAATCTCACGAAATGTCTCATGCAGGTAGAAGACATATTGTTAGACTTGGATTCCAAAGATGGGGTCCCTACATCTCTGCAAACCAGAGTTACAGGGGTCCAAAATTGGTAAAATCCCCCATAGGATTTCATTGCCTCCCTATTTCACTTTCCAAAATCTCACATCTTTTCAAAGGGCAATGGCTCAGCAGTACCAAATTTTCTAGCATTGTAGGGACCCTTAGGGGGAACATGACTGGTGAGTTTCGGGCCCCTAGGCCGAAGAGGTCATAGCCTAGGGTCACAAAAACCTGTTTATTTGGGCTATTTCAATGGTAGTGATGGTGACGTACATAAATCGCAGCAATGGCCGTTAGCAAAGTCTGAATCTCACGAAATGTCTCATGCAGGTAGAAGACATATTGTTAGACTTGGATTCCAAAGATGGGGTCCCTACATCTCTGCAAACCAGAGTTACAGGGGTCCAAAATTGGTAAAATCCCCCATAGGATTTCATTGCCTCCCTATTTCACTTTCCAAAATCTCACATCTTTTCAAAGGGCAATGGCTCAGCAGTACCAAATTTTCTAGCATTGTAGGGACCCTGCGATTTATGTACGTCACCATCACTACCATTGAAATAGCCCAAATAAACAGGTTTTTGTGACCCTAGTCTATGACCTCTTCAGCCTAGGGGCCCGAAACTCACCAGTCATGTTCCCCCTAAGGGTCCCTACAATGCTAGAAAATTTGGTACTGCTGAGCCATTGCCCTTTGAAAAGATGTGAGATTTTGGAAAGTGAAATAGGGAGGCAATGAAATCCTATGGGGGATTTTACTAATTTTGGACCCCTGTAACTCTGGTTTGCAGAGATGTAGGGACCCCATCTTTGGAATCCAAGTCTAACAATATGTCTTCTACCTGCATGAGACATTTCGTGAGATTCAGACTTTGCTAACGGCCATTGCTGCGATTTATGTACGTCACCATCACTACCATTGAAATAGCCCAAATAAACAGGTTTTTGTGACCCTAGGCTATGACCTCTTTGGCCTAGGGGCCCGAAACTCACCAGTCATGTTCCCCCTAAGGGTTCCTACAATGCTAGAAAATTTGCCACTGCTGAGTAATTGCCCTTTGAAAAGATGTGAGATTTTGGAACTGTAAATAGGAGGCCCAATGAAAGCCTATGGGGGATTTTACCAAATTTGGAGCCCTGTAACTCTGGTTTGCAGAGATGTAGGGAACCCATCTTTGGAGCCCAAGTCTAACAATATGTCTTCTACCTGCATGAGACATTTCGTGAGATTCAGACGTTGCTAACGGCCATTGCTGCGATTTATGTACGTCAGACTCGCCACCATTGAAATTGCCCAATAAACAGGTTTTGTGACCCTAGGCTATGACCTCTTCGGCCTAGGACTGCATTGAACGCGACCCACGCATTGTGCGAATTCTGGACAACACCAATTACTGGGTTTATACCCTTCTGGATCCACGGTACAAACACAATGTTCCAAAACTGCTTGAAGAAAGAGCCAGACAGGTCAAAATGGAAGAATACCAGCAGGCCCTTGTGGAGACTTTAGAGAGGAGATTGACATCCTCCCCCTCCTCTAGCCAGTTGTACGCCGACAGACTGACTTCCGCAAACCCAGGACGACCAGGAGGGCAGCAAACAACACAAGCCGCAGCTAGTGCCCAAAAGGGAATGGTATCGGCAGTGTCCTTGGAGTGGGAAAATTTTCTGACACCCATGCAGCAGCACACAGAACAGCAAGCGTGCAGATCCACCTCCAACACCGATCGCCTGGAGAAGATGGTCAAGGACTACATGTCAGATGGCGTAGCTGTGTTGAACAATCCATCTGCACCCTTCAACTATTGGGTATCGAAGCTAGACACCTGGCACAAACTGGCAATGTACGCAATAGAGGTGCTGGCTTGCCCGGCAGCCAGCGTTATGTCGGAACGCTGTTTCAGTGCTGCCGGAGGCATCGTCACAGATCGGCGGCGTATCCGCCTCTCCACAGAAAATGCAGACCGTCTGACTCAAATTAAAATGAATCAATCCTGGATTGGAAACGACTACGCAACACTCCCGGACCCCAACCAAGTAACATGAACAATGAACATCTGTGATGGGTTAGCGTTTCCGGTCCCTGTTTATTGAACTTCTCATCTGTATTACATTTATGACTGCATGGCGACAAAATGCAAATTGCTATCCGCACGCTTCTTGTCCTCATGCAAGGCCTGGGTTGTTGTGTCTCAAAGCGTGGCCTTCTCCTCCTGCGCCACCCTCCTCCTGTTCCATCACGTGTGCTGCTGCTGGGTTAGCGTTACCGGTCCCTTTTCCTGGAATCTCTTATATGTATTACATTTATGACTGCATGCCGACAAAAAGCATGTTACCTGTGCAAAGAAAACAGACATTTCCCGCATTTAAAAGACAGTTTTCCCTTTGAAACTTTAAAATCGATTTTCTCAAAAACTATAAGCTCTTTTTGCTAAAAAAAATTTCCTCTTGTACCCACTCCCAAGGTGCACATACCCTGTAAATTTGGGGTATGTAGCATGTAAGGAGGCTTTACAAAGCACGAAAGTTCGGGTCCCCATTGACTTCCATTATGTTCGGGTCGAACACCCGAACATCGCGGCCATGTTCGGCCTGTTCGGCCCGAACCCGAACATCTAGATGTTCGCCCAACACTACCTGGAGCATGCACTTTCAATCTGTATGACACTCCATTGAAGGTCCCAGTAGAAAATAAAGTTGCCTTTTGAAAGGCACCTGAACTGATGCTATCTTTTGTGTGTGTAGTATGGGGTCCTTCTACCTTCCTGTCCTCTGGTTTGGATGGGCTCCCCAACATTGCAAAGGTCTGTCCACTTCTCATGTACGCATGTCCATAACGCTGGGTAGGAGCAAGAAATTACAGGGAGGACGGAGTAGACAGACCATTTGACGCTCCCTCAAACATGGGTTAGAGCAGTGCAACGTAGGTGAGCCCATCCAGACCGGAGGACACGTGAGTATAAGGACCCATACTTCACATGCTGGCATACGTAGTTTTATAGATCTAGTGCCAATTCAAGTGCCCTTTTAACCTTTGTAAGCACTTAAAAAAAAGTTTTGCCTAATAATGTGGCTAATTTATTTTTATTTCAATGAATTCATGTATTGTGATGTGAATGAGGCATGTCGCAATGGATCTAAAATGTGCCTCTTCCAGTAATGCACTCATTGCAATGCCAGTTATTTGTAGAGATGGCCCAAACAGTTTGCCGGCGGATAGTTCCTGGTGAATTTCCGCTGTTCGCATTCTCAGCGAACTGCGAACAAATGGCATTCGACCGCCCCTATACATCATCATGGAGCCAAACTTTGACCCCTTACCTCAGTTAGCAGACACATGGCAGCCAATCAGCTAACACCCCCTCCTGGACCCCCTACCCCCCTATTAAAAAGCAGTTGAGGTGGCCATATTAGATTCATTCTCTGCTGGCTTCTGACTGTTAGTGAGGACAGGGCCAGGTTTGCTGCAGTTAGGTAGGGAAAGCATTAGCTAGGCCTGTGTTCTTGTTCCTTACTTCCTGCGAAAGCACCCCAAACAGCCCTTTTGAGGGCTAGTACATCAGTCTCTTGTGTTTTTTTGTGTGTGTGTGGCAGTGACACTCCACAGCCCACTGACACCCAGAGCTCTGTGCACACTACTGCTATTGTTGCTACATTAAGTTGCACGCACAGTACCAGTTCAGTGCATTATTTGTAGGAATGTAATGTGATTTCTGCCCTTTAGGTATTAAATCTTGACTTTGCGTCAACTCCGTAATTTTTGGTGGGGAGTTGGACATGGATCCCCCTCCGGCATGCCACAGTCCAGGTGTTAGACCCCTTGAAACAACTTTTCCATCACTTTTGTGGCCAGAAAGTCTTTGTAGGTTTTAAAATTTGCTTGCCCATTGAAGTCTATGGTGTTTCGCATGTTTGGGAACATTTGAGGAAGTTCGCGTTCGCTGTCTGCTTTTTTTTATATTTTAACTTGCATTATAACACAACGCACATTGTATAAAGATACCCATAGACACAAACATCTTAGGAGTAGGTTTATAGGGTCTGGGAACAGACACTGTAAATCTGGGAACAGCAGGAACATTCATTTTGCTTGAAAAAAAAAAAAAGTACTTTTCAGGACCTTTACCATAGCATATTATTATAAACCACATGGCTTGTGTACGTTATCATCAATACCAAGTGAAGGGTGCCAAAGATCTATGAATGTTATCCTTGTCTAGGTTTTCCAATATCTTGTACACAAGGAACAAGCCTCAAAATGCAATTTTAAAAAAAATGTACTTTTCACGACCTTTATCCTAGCATATTATCATAAACCACTTGGTTTGAATACCAAGTAAAAGGTGTCAGATCTATGAATGTTCTCCTTGTCTGGCTTGTCCGATAACTTGTTTACAAGGAACAAGCATCAAAATGCAATTTCATCTGCCCAGTGTGTGACAATTCTGTGTTGCTGGGCTTTTTTTTTTTTAGGGCTTTCAGGAAGCAATGATGAAAGGAGTTAGAACAAGCCCGATGCAAACTTTGAAAAGAGCAATTGTTTCTGATCTGTATCTTGATTGAAGAAAGACTATTTCCAGGCATCACATATTCTTGTTAGAGCATTCTGCAAACTCTAATATATAGTCAGTGGAAGAAAGAGTAAGGATATAAACAGAGACTATACTTTAACCACAGCCAGGGCCGTTTCTAGGCTAAATTGCACCCAGGGCGCAACCCTACACTATGCCCCCAGTATAGGTAGTAAGGTATGGATGCACCCAGTAGAGGTAGCTAGACACAGGTATCCCCAGTATAGCTAGCTAAGTATAGGTGCAGCCAGTATAGATTAGCTAGGTAGAGGTGCACTGCCCCCAATATAGGTTAGCTAGCTGTAGGTGCTCACAGTATAGGTACCTAAGTATAGGTGCAGCTAATATAGGTTAGCTAGGTATGGGTGTGATGGGGTGGGAGCCGCGGCCACACTAAGACTCAGCCGTAGGGAAGGGAGCTGACTTCTCCCTACCTCTCCCCGGGGCCCCCTCTGTGCTCCCCCCTCTTGGTAAAGTAAGCGCAGTGGAAGACTGGTATGAGCAACTTCAGGTTCTCTTTAACACTAGTCAAATCTCCGTGATGAACCTCTGATAACTGGATTATGAGACCTAAAGGTTGTGCCAGTTCTCTATCATCATTTAGGTCAACTGGCTCCATCTGGCACCACATTGATGATTTGTGCTTAAGTGAACTAGTTTTTCTGTAACATCTACAAACCAAAGGAAAACCTGAAATGTGTCAATGAGGCTCCTGCTAATTACTAGGGGCCATTACTGGGGTATTGCCTATACTGCTATGATGGATGGTCCAACAAACGTATGACGATTGAGGTGTAGGGATCCCCATAGCAGCCCCCATAGCCAAGGGAGCCTCAGTCTCATGACAAGCAGGTGCTGAGTGAGTGGAGCAGAAGAGAAAACTCACCTCTCCAGGCTCCAGAGGTGGTCTAACATCTTCGTGCATCCATGTCTCTATGACTACAGCACCATCTCTCATCACGTGACCTGTCAGCGGGTTACATGAAGAGACAGCACTGGAAACAGAGATGGTGAGTGTAAAGGAATGTAAATCATTAGGTGAGCCTGGAAAGGGGAGACACTTCTTTACTCTGCTTGAGCTACTCTGCATGGGGGGGCACATCAAGTTACCTCAACAAAGGGGCTACCCATACTGGGGGGCCTCTCTGGCTGCCTATACTGTGGGGCTTCTTCTCATTACTTATACTGGCAGGCTACCTCTAGTTACCTATAAAGGATGCTACTGTATACTGAGGGCCCCATTGACTACCTATACTGGGCGGCCCTCTGGTGATCTATACTGGGGGGGGGATAACTTCAGGCACCCTATACTAGAAGATGCCTTATATTGGGGATCTCTCTGGCAACCAACTTTGGGGGTTACCTAATCCTGGGGAGTACTTCCTGCTATCTATACTCGGTTTAATTTCTAGCTGCCTATACGTGGACATGCTACCTAATACCGGAATTCCACTGGCTACCTATATGGGGGGGGGGGGCTACCCATACTGAGGGGCTACCCCATATTGGGAGTACCCTTGACTATCTTCAATGGGAGCCACATCTAGCTACTTATACTTGGGACTACCTATATTGGTGTGTAACTCTGGCTACTGATACTGAATGGCTTCCTAATACTAGGGGGGGTATCTGTGGTACCAAATATTGTGAGTACCCCTATTTTCAGTAGGAGCCACGTCTAGCAAACTGTGGACTTGATTCACTAAACCTTGATAACTCCTATCACAGCCGCGCCAGCATTTTTGCACGTTTTCACGTGCAATCGTAAATTCTCATGTAACAATTCACGATTGTGCATGAAAGCAAAAATGCTAGTGCGGCCGTGATATGAGTTATCACGGTTTAGTATATCAAACCCTATAAGCGGGGCTACCTATATTGGTGTTTAACTCTAGCTACTGATACTGAGGGGCTTCCTACTATTAGGGGGCACCTTTGGCTACATAAAACTGGTGGGGAGGGGGAAGAGGGAGGGGGCGGGCAAGCACAAAGGTGCTTTATTATTTTATTTTTTTAAGGGGAAGGCACCCAACCAAAATCTTCCTATGGGGACACATGATTTGTAGTTACGTCCCTGTATGGAGCAGTACCTATCCTAGCAACTTCAAAGGGAAAATTAAAAAAAATCTAGCATTACATTACTGTAGCCTGAGCTTCAGATATAACGTAGTGCCATTCTAAAGAGAACACTGGTGAAGCTGGAAGGGAACTTTATTCTACACATCAACTGTGGTATAGTTTGCCACTTCTGGATACCTTCATTGTTGTCAATTAATTCAAACTCCCCATCAGTTCTAAAGCAATTGTGAGATCAATCCACCCTTGTTAAGCCTCCAGACCAAAAGACGGGTAATTTCCATCTCTTGCATAGAGGCTCCTGGCGAAATGGGATTCTCTAGAGAAAGATTTGCATCCTGTCTCTTAATAAACACAATGTGGATGCCATCTGGACACTGGTTCCTATGAGAAGTTATTTGCCTGGATGGCAGTTATGCCTGCTCAATAAAGATAATGGGCAAACTTTATGGTCTAATTAACATTACAGCCTTGCTTCAAATGGGTAGCGATAATTTCTCACTCGGGTGCAGAGCGGAGGGATAAGGAGAGCCAATATGAACCTCGCCTTACAATATCAATATCCTCAATATATAACTTTCCACATTTCACAACACAGTGAAGGGAGATGAAAGACTCCAGCTCATTTTATGTACCGAGCGCCACCCAATTAGCCTTACAATATTAAGAGATAAGCGTACAAAGGAATCAGAGTTAAAAGCAATTTAATTGCAGCCAGAGGAAATTATTTCAAGGAATCATGGACCCCCTTTTGTGATGGATTTACAATACATAATGTAATGTGTTTATAATGCATCTGTCATACACGCACAGTGCTTTATCGACAACAATAAGAGGGGGAAATGTTTGAAAAGCTGAAGTAAGGGCACTGTAGGCCATGCTGTGTTTAGAAAATGCGGAGTAATCGGATAGGTTGCGAAAGTGAAAACAAATGCATAGAGTCACGGTTGTAATTCACAAATAAAATCCTGATTCCAGGATAACCGAGAAATGTGTAGAAAGATTAGTGATGGCTCAGTTTTCCTAAATACAGAGAAGAATCCATGCTGTAAAATGCGATTGATTTGATCATGTGATTGATTTGCAACAGTTTGACTGGCTGGTAAGGAGGAAGTGTTTGTAGTCACGTGACCGGCATATGCGGCGCTTGGAGCGCAACGTGGGAGGCACCAGGGATGGACTGATGAAGACTTCATACAGAAAAGATTGACCAGCTGTACTGGGAGATATCCGGATAGCAACTATCTGGATGTCTTCTGGACTGGATTTGAGCATCCCTGCTGGTAATCACCAAGTGGCCTTGTCACTTATGTATAGTCACGGTCAGTTAAGACCTTTTTTGTGCCCCAGACAAAGTAACCCAGGGGTGTAACTATAAGTCATGCCCCCCCCCCCTGTAAAATCTTGGTGGGCACCCCTATCTCCTCACCCTTTCCCTTGCTAACCCCTTGTAACCCTCACAGCGTTGGTGCACACCTTGAAAGGGTCATAAAACAGGGGTGGACAGCATAGTCTTTTTACACCCACAACAAGTGTAGCCACAAACACACCTGATCTGAAGGATCGACCCCAGTATCAGAGGGAGTGTAGTAATAGTATTTGGGGACCCCCTGCAGCTCTGGTTCCCCCCCCCCCCCCCGTGGTCGCAGGGGCTGTTTCCCTCTAGTTACGTGCCTGAGGTAAGCTGTGTCACCCCCCCCCCAACACACACACACTATGCTGATGATATAGTGAAATCGCTTATTTATAAAAGTTTCTATAGGATGAAGGGATAATGCAACTAGAGCTATCCTCTGAAAGTGTGATGGGGATGAGACTGGGATCCTAGAATAGCCAGTGCCGCTCTCAGCACTAATAAAGCAGTAGATGTATGGCAATGGCAGTGCGTGTAGCATGCTGCAGCAAAAGAGAACCTAAAATAAAAAAGTAGGTTAGCCAGAAAAGATTTGGGCAGGACAATATAACTACAAACTGGCACTCAGAAAACATACACACAGCCACCTACTATGACATGGACAGGCCCAATAAAGGCGTATACCATCACACACAGATTCAGACCCCACTATCTACTGCAGAGTCTACATTGCAACTGCTACTGGGGCACATCTGCTCTCTGGAGCTACCCATAATGCATCAGTAAGCTACATGTGGGCTATCCAATGCTAAATACACATTAGTGAATAGATTCAGGGTTTTCTGGCAAGATGCATCACCTTACTGATGTTTCTGTAAGCCTGGCGCTTCAAGTAAGGAAAAGTGGGCAATTGCCCCGGGCCCCAGAGTCCACAGAGGCTGACCATTAAAAATTTGTGGGGCCACGGGCCGCCGGGTTCTGTGTCATGGATCGCTTGTAAGGAATGGTGCTGGTGAGCGGCAGGCAGGGAATGCTATAGTTTGTAAACCAAAAGTTCGCTGCACTTCACGCTCCCAAACCACTTTCAGATGATGCAGTGACCAACAAGTGTCGTCCGGTTGATATGAGGAATCGAAATGTCATCAGGAGCAGATGCTTCATATAAAGAGACAAAAAATGTACATCGGGTAGTACTGCAAAAATAAGAATCTCATCACCATTCCACCTGCGTTTCAAAACCTTTTCCCTTCACATATGACAGACCACCTGGTGTCAGGCACCCCCCACTCAGCCTGCACTCACTCTGGCATCCTCTGAAACAAGAGGTATGTAAATTGTTTTGGGGGGTAAGCTCTTCGCATCAACAGCAGGATCCAAAGTGACCCCCAATCAGCAATCATCTACGTGTTTAGTCTCAGGAGAGACTCATCAGGGGCTGATGCCGCTGACGGCCATAGCTACGTGCTTACCCCTCGTAACACAGGCATGTGATGTGTCACGCCTGCAAGGAGGGAAGAAGCGCCATGCTATCGCTGCAGGTGGATGCTCATGCTTCCGGAGGGATCGTGCCTGTGTCTTGGTAATGGTGCAGTTTGGCGGGAGACCAACTGGGGGGGGGGGGGGGTCTCAGCCAGCTTGAGGGCCCCAGGAGCCAAGTTTGCAGGGAGGGTAGGCGGCCCCAAAGTTATCTTTGCCCCGGGGCCCCCGTGCTACAACATACAAGAAGATAATCTCACAGACCTTGTAGAAGACGACATGTCTATGTTATCCAGACCGAGGTAATTGAAATCTATGCCCTGTTTACTGCCTGTTATTCCTGCAAGAGCATACGTTTAAATTACTGTAGCCACATGATACCGTCACTTCTGCCGATGCTCTATTGCTGTGGCAGTTTGCTCGCCTAGCTGTCTAATAGACTGCTGAGCATCTGAACGCCAGTCATGAACCAATTTAATTTGCTCCTCACCCTGTGATTACAGTGAGCTAATCAGTTATTATAGAACAAAATCCGGCAAAGAGAACAGTGTGCAGATTCTGATTTGTCATAATATTCCATTAATATAGTGATGTTTAAAATGAGGCTCTCCTCTGACCAACACCACTGAAGCAGAAAATGTAAATAATTTGGCTCCTCTTATTTTTTCAACTAATATAACTTCTGCTGCATGATGCTGTATTACAATGTGGACTTTACAGTTAACTTTGAGGTTATAGTAATCATGAACCTGTGTACACATTATCAAGATAAATATTGGCACACAAGGAAAGTAAAACAAAAGAATCAGTAAAATTATTAATAGACTTTGAGTCAGATTGTGACATTTATCACATGGCATAAGATAAAATTATCTGAACAGTTAGTAGCAGAAGAACTTATCAGCTTGTGAAATGTGCACAATTGGCTAAATATATTCTTTAAAAAATTACAGAAGCTGACTAGTTACTGATAATTCTTTAGCATGATGTGAGAGAGGCCAATCCTTAGGTCATCATTACCAGGCCGGTGAAAACATGTAGGCTTTAAAGCACAGCAGGAGAAGAAGAAAAAACAAGAGCAAAAAACATAATGTGATTCGTGCCAGATTTCTGTAAAGGCCGTAAAGGTCCAGGTCTTGGGTGGCTGTGGCCCAAGGGGAAGGCTGGACATGGAAAAGGCGCTGCTGAATATTTAAGAAAAGACTTGCAGAAACATATGGCAAAGTAAAGATGTTGCTCAAAGGAACTGTACATGAATAAGATGGACTGTTGAACATGGATATTACACACAGAAGTGGAGGCTGCATATGGAATGGGAGAAGGGCTGTTGCACATGGATAGGGAGCAGAAAAAGTAAAAATCCAGCCTTGACTGTGATATGATGCTCCTGGGAGGCAGTTCCTTGGCTGCCCGTGTCACTCCAAGATTAAATGACAACCGAATTGATGAGAATATCGAGGCTGTCATATTTATTTCCACTTAACCAATACCAGTTTCCTGGTAGCCCTGCTGATCTATATGGCTGCAGTAGTGTCTAAATAACACCAGAAACAAGCATGGAGCCAATCTAGTCAGATGTGACAATAATGTCAGAAACACCTGATCTGCTTGTTCAGGGTCTATGGCTAAAGATATTAGAGGCAGAGGATCAGCAGGACTGCCAGACAACTGGTATTGCTTACAAGAAAATAATTATGGCAGCCTCCATATCTCCCTAACTTCAGTTGTCTTTTAAGGAACAGCCAGTGGGCTGGCAAAACTTTAACATAAAGGATGGAAGAAAAATCTTAGATTACTAAAGTATAACTGAGCGAATGAGAATCTATCATGCAGGTCTAGAACAGAGCCGGGACAAGGTCCTCCAGCACCCAAGGCTGAGACACCAAAATGCGCCCCTCCATCCCTCCCACCCCAGCCGTCACACACTGATTGCTATTAGACTAAGAGGCACCGCAGGGCCCCCAACACCTTAATCTGGCTTGTAGTCACTTCCACGTATCTCCTTTTCTTATTTCTTTCTGTTTCAAACACAATTAGGAATGACAGCTGAATGAATTGTGCTCCCCCTCCTATGCTGCGCCCTGAGGCTGGAGCCTCTCCAGCCTATGCCTCGGCTCGGCCCTGGTCTAGAATATAGCTGGTAGGACATTGTGTGCGATTTGCTGCATTGCCTGGTATGTGAATTCGAACAGGGAAACGCAGCCGATTGATATAATTAGGCTACCATCTGATTTGCCCACAGGAAAAAAAAATGGGATGGTATGCAGCATGGCACATAGGGATGGCTTGAACCTCTGATTTTAGGTTTGCGAACCTCAAATGTGAACTTCTGAAAAAGTTTGGATTCGCGCGAACTTACGACCCGGCAATAGACTTCAATGGGGAGGCGAACTTTGAAAATTACAAACATTTATGCTGGCCCCAAAAGTGATGGAAAAGATGTTTCAAGGGGTCTAACATTGGGAGGGGGGCATGGCGGAGTGGGATACACGCCAAAAGTCCCTGGGGAAAATCCGGATTTTACGCACAACAGGGTTTAAGGGCAGAAATCACATTTTATTGCCAAATTGGAGGCCTAAAGTGCTTTAAAACATCTTGCATGTGTATACATCAATCAGATAGTGTAATTAGTGTACTGCTTCACACTGACAGACCAAACTCACTGTGTAACGCACCGCAAACAGCTGTTTGTGTAGTGATGGCCGTGCTGGACTGGTGCGCACCATGGCGAGATTGCTCTTCCTCAGTGATATCAGGTAATGTCTGACTGCCTTATCAACTTTCAATGGTTCTTTCTCTACCATTGTTAAAGCTTACTTCTATTTTATTAATTACTTTTTCTGCTGGCTGTTCAGTACCTTTAACGAGAATCTGTTATGGAGGGCAAGTCTGCCATTCATTCAACTGTGTGACTGATAAACTTTCCATATTACTTTCTCAGTACCATGTTGATTACGGGTAATGGCCGGGGAATCAGGGTTCAATTCCGGTCCAGAGTGGGAGCCTGAGAAATGGCTACCACCACACATCCAAGGAAGGACCCAAATGTGCTGTATAAGTAATGTACGTGCCCTGACCGTGCTTTGCAGACCAGGCATCCGTGATCAGAAGGACCCTTGACCTAACGCTGTGTACCAGAAATGATACCACTTGCCTTTCAACATCACGGTACAGTTTGGGTATCACCTTTTTTAGAAAAATAATTGCGGCCTGGTATCTTCTACTGCGGTGTCCCAATGGCCACAAATTTTCGGAAGGCCTCAGAGTCCACCAGCTGGTATGGTAACAGCTGGCGAGCTAACAGTTCCGCCATGCCAGCTGTCAGACGCCAGGCAAGGAGGTGACTGGCAGACATTGGCTTCTTCCAATCAAAGATTTCCTTAACGGACACCTGGCTGCTGCTGTGGGCAAAGGAGCAGGAACGGCTACCACCACACATCCAAGGAAGGCAGCAGGCATGGCACGCAAGTCCCGACTCGGAGGTAGTGACGAAAAATAACAATACAGGAGGACTCTTTCAAGGCCCTGCTGTATACGAGACGAATAAGCTTTGAATCCTTTAACGACAATCTGTTATGGAGGGCAAGTCTGCCATCCATTCAAGTAAAAGGTATGCACTGACTGCCAGGTATAGCTTGCTCCTGCTGATACTTATTACTAAAAAGCACCCCTCAACAGATCTTTTGAGAGCTAATGTTGTTCTTGTGATTTTTTTTTGTGTGTCCCACCGACATTTACATATACAGCCCTGTCAATCAGTTGCAGCTGGCCCTTGGTCCCTTGCTAATTCCTACTGTGCCACTGCCAGGCCTAGCACATTCAGTGCCTACCTTTTCACTGCACGTTTGTGACAGGCAGCTGCACATTTGTAATACCAGTCACTGCATACCTGTTCATGTTTACTGCAGCTGCATGACAGAAGCACGCAGTGTTATATACCAGTCACTGCACCTGTTCACGGTACCTGTGTGTGTGACAGCTGCACATTTGAAATACCAGTCACTGCATACCTGTTCACTTCACTTGTGTGACCACATGCAGTTTTAAAAACCAGTCCGTGCATACCTGTTAACTGCACCTGTGTGACAGCTGCACATTGTATAGTAATACTAGTCACTGCATACCTTTCACTGCACCTGTGTGACTGCACATTGTATTAGTCAAGTCAGTGCATACCTTTCACTTCATCCCACCCGATATGGGCAAAACAGGCAGAGGCAGAGCCAGAGGCAGGCCAACCGGCAGGTCTGTTCTAGGTCATGCTGTCGTGATTTCGTGCGGCCCTGGACCAAAGTACAGTGTTCAGAAGGCGCGTGCCATCAACCCCCAAGATTGTCAGGACAGAGTTGACTATTTAACACAGAACACCTCATCTTCCTCAGCTTTCGCACGGAACCGTGACATATCTTCCTCCTCCTGCTCTGATTCTGGCACCCCACTTAAAGGGGAACTGAAGAGAGAGGTATATGGAGGCTGTCATGTTTATTTCCTTTTAATCAATACCAGTTGCCTGGCAGCCCTGCTGGTCTATTTCTCTGCAGTAGTATCTGATTAAAACCAGAAACAAGCATGCAGCTAGTCTTGTCAGATCAGACTTGTAAGTCTGAACCACTGAAACACCTGATCTGCTGCATGCTTGTTCAGGGGCTATGGCTAATAGTATTAGAGGCAGAGGATCAGCAGGGCTGCCAGGCAACTGGTATTGTCTAAAAGGAAATAAACATGACAGCCTCCATATACCTCTCTCTTCAGTTCCCCTTTAACACTCAGTCGGCACCACCAAAGTGCCATCACCCCAGGGCTCAGCAGTGTGGAAATTTTGTTTGTGTGTCTGCCTCAGATGAGAGTAATGCCATCTGTACTCTCTGCTACCAAAAATTGAGCCGTGGAAAGACCAAGACCCGCATAGGGACAACTTCCTTACGAAGGCACATGATGACAAAGCACAAACTGCAATGGGATGACGACCTGAGGAAAAGCAGCACACAAAAGCAAAGTCACACACCGCAGTGGAAGATGTCAGGAGGGAGTGTAGCCTGATTGGCTGCCCTGGGTCTGGTGACTGTGATGTAGAGGATCAAAGTTGAGCCTAATGATGTAGTATAGGGGCTGGTCAAACTCGCTTATAGTTCGCGGTTCCCCGCGAACACGAACCAGCGATGTCCGCGCGAATCTGTTGGCGGTCGAACCATTCGGGCCATCTCTAATGGCACAGCTAGAGGGGTTCGGATGTGCCTTGCATCACAGCTAAAACCACAAAAAGATACCCTTATAATAATAGCACCAGACTAGCACACACATTTCAAAAAGTATAATACATATTTATTGAATATTTTCATCAACAATTAAAATTTCACCAAAAAGGTGAACTGCGGTGTCTCAGAAAAAATTAAATATATTTAATACAATACAAAATTCCTTATATATTAGATTATAAGGTCATGCCTGGGTCCTCCAACCAAAACAGTGCTTAGTGCATATATGATAATACTATAGTAAAAAAAAAGCACATGAGCCAAAGAGATTATTTTATATTTATTTTATTTTTTATAAGCGGAAAAAGACGGGATCTATGACCCATATAAGATTATGTCTGTGAAGGTATAAAAATTGGATCATATAAGTGAAAAGAAAAAAGGAAAAGTTTGGAGTAAAAGTCAGCCACTGTATGACAAGTAAAAACAAGGTAAGCATGGCTAGAGGGAAAAGAGGGAAGCCGTGGAATATCGTGAAGGTTCACAGGGAAAAAAAAGTGCAACTTCAAGGAATGAATGAAAAGAGGCTTACATGTGAAGCTGCGTTGAGGAACACGGATGGTCAAGAAGGAGACAGCAGGAGAGCCTTAATGCATCACGCGGGTTTAACCCGCTTCAGAGGAGGCCCACGCGGACTTCAGCTATCCGCACCCGCGGCAAGTAACGAACACATAGCGCGTTCAAACCGCCCCCTATACCTTGTCATTGGGCTAAACTTTGACCCTCTACATCAAAGTCAGCAGACACATGGCAGCCAATGAAGCTGCACTCCCTCCTGGACCCCCGCCCCCCCCCCCTTTAAAAACGCAGCAGGGTCGGCCATTTTCTCAGTCTGCTGCTGCTGAGAGGAAGGGAGAGACATTGCTGGAGAAGATAGGGATTAGGGAAAGCGTTAGGCTGTTGTTAGCTTGCTCCTCGCTGAAATTTGCTGCTGAAAGCACCCCAAAAAAGCTTTTTTGAGAGCTAATATATTTCAGATTTGTGTGTGTGTGTGTGTGTGTGTGTGTGTGTGTGTGTGTGTGTGTGTGTGTGTGTGTGTGTGTGTGTGTGTGTGTGTGTGTGTGTGTGTGTGTGTGTGTGTGTGTGTGTGAGACACTGACACGCATAGATACAGGCCTTGCTGGCCCTTGCTGTACTGTGCCAGGCCCAGCACACTATTACCAGTGCATATCTTTCCACTGCATTTGTGTGATTTAACTTACTATAACATAGCTCTCTTTGTGGGTGACACTGCATAGATATAGCACACAGACAAATCCATGCTGGCATTTGTAGTCCCACCACTGTCTGCCAGCACACTGTATTAGACCAGTGCATATCTTTCCACTGTATTTGTGTGAAAACACACTGTATTATACCAGTGCATATCTTTCCACTGTATTTGTGCGACAGCATCCTGTATTAGACCATTGCATAGCTTTCCACTGTATTTGTATGATATAACTTATTATACCATAGCTCTATGTGTGGGTGACACACTGTATACAGCTCACAGAGAGACAGGGATAGCAGAAAATTGTATACTTACCTATCGGTAATTTTCCTTTCCCCATGCGTCCATGGAAGCACTACGGTTATTGCCCCACCCCCAATACCCCACAGGACCAATATGTATAAATGTCTGCCCTTCCCCTTTCCATGTGTCTATTTAACTAGACCTCACCGAATATGGGTGGGTACCCTATGCTGCCATGGACGCATGGGGAAAGGAAAATTACCGATAGATAAGTATACAATTTTCTGCTTTCCCCAAGCTTCCATGGCAGCACTACGGGACTTAAGTAGTTAAATCAATAAGGGAGGGAGACCATTATTATTATTATTTATTGTATTTATAAAGCGCCAACATATTACGCAGCGCTGAACATTAATTTAGGTTACAGACAATATTTAGGGGTGACATACAGCAATATGGCAATACAGGAATAATAGAAAACCAGATCACACAGCACAGTATGAGTACAAGGTAATGCTTAGTCAGTCACTGGATTGAGCATGGAGATTAGGCAAGTTAGGTTCACTCAGATGCATAGCATGGGTTTACAGTAATGGAGGTGCATGATCAGGTAGGACACAAAAGGAGGAGGACCCTGCCCAAAGGCTTACAATCTAGAGGGAGAGGTAGGGACACAAATGGTAGGGGACCAGAGTTCAGCTGTGGGTTTAAAGCACTTGTGAGGGGTAGTAGGCCAGAGTGAAAAGGTGAGTTTTGAGGGCTTTCTTGAAGATGTTGAAGGAGGGGGCTGCCCTAATGGGTGGAGGTAGGGAGTTCCATAGTGTTGGAGCAGCTCTTGAGAAGTCCTGGAGGCGTGCATGGGACTGGGTGATGCGGGGGGTGGTTAGGCGAAGTTCATTGGAAGAGCGGAGTGAGCGGCTAGGTGTGTACCTCTGAGTAAGATCGGAAATGTAGGTTGGACAGGTTTTGTGGACAGATTTGTAGGTCAGACACAGTATCTTGAATTTGATTCTGGACTGGATAGGAAGCCAGTGGAGGGATTCTAGGAGGGGATCTGCCGTGGTGGAGCGATGGGAGCAGTGGATAATTCTGGCTGCCGCATTCATGATGGACTGCAGTGGGGCTGTTCGGGTCATAGGGAGACCAGACAGCAGGGCATTGCAGTAGTCAAGGCGGGAAATTATGAGGGCATGGATGAGGAGTTTGGTGGTGGCAGAGGTCAGGAAAGGGCGAATCTTACAGATGTTACGAAGGTGGAAGTTGCAGGACTTTGTGAGGATTTGGATGTGGGAAGTGAAGGAGAGTGCGGAGTCCAGGGTGACACCCAGACAACGGGCTTGAGAGGTAGGGCGAATGGTAGTGCGGTTAACAGTGACATGCACATCTGGGAGGTTCATGGATGGCCGGGGTGGGAAGATCATAAATTCCGTTTTGTCTAGATTTAGTTTCAGAAACCTAGCGGACATCCAGGAGGAGATGGCTGATAGGCAGGAGGAGACCTTGTCCATGGTAGTGGTGGATATGTCAGGGGTGTGGAGGTAGATCTGGGTGTCATCTGCATACAGATGATAGTTAAAACCCATGGAGGAGATAACCTTGCCAATGGAGGATGTGTATAGGGTGAACAGTAGGGGGCCAAGAACCGAACCTTGGGGGACTCCCACCGAGAGGTGGTTGGGGGTGGACGAGGACTCATTGAAGGCGGTCGTGAAGGAGCGGTTGGAGAGGTAGGATGAAAGCCAGGACAGGGCGAGATCGTGAATGCCCAAGGACTGGAGGGACTGGAGGAGTAGGGGATGATCTACTGTGTCAAAAGCTGCTGAAAGGTCAAGGAGGAGGAGAATGGAGTATTTACCTTCAGCTTTAGCTAAGGCAAGGTCATTGACCACTTTGGTGAGAGCAGTTTCGGTTGAGTGGGCAGGCCGAAATCCTGGTTTTGCAGTGGGTCTAGGATTGAGTTGGCATTGAGGTACTGGGTCAGGCGTTTGTGAACCAGACGCTCCAGGAGTTTTGAGGCAAAGGGGAGGAGGGAGATAGGACGGTAGTTGGAGGGTAGCGAGGGGTCGAGGGAGGGTTTCTTGAGCAGGGGTAGTACAGTGGCCTGCTTGAAGTCTGAGGGGAAGGTGCCTGTAGATAGGGAGAGGTTGAACAGGGTAGTGAGGACTGGGGCCAATTCCGTGAAGTGAGGCTGGAGTAAATCAGAAGGGATGGGGTCAAGGGGCGAAGTAGTGGTATGGGAAGTCTGCAGTAGGTGGTTGACTTCCTCGGTGGTAGTAGGAGTGAAGGTTGTGAGGGGAGGATAGGGTAGAGGAGGAGCTGGTTGGGAGGGGGTGGGAGGTGAAGATTGGAGATTGGATATTTCTTGGCGGATGGAGACAATTTTGTTGGTGAAGTGGGTGGCTAAATCTGTGGCAGAGAGGGAGGAAACTGAGGGTGGGGGGTGGGGGGGGGGTTTAAGCAGGGAGTTGAAAGTGGCAAAAAAACGCCGGGGATTGGAAGCTTGTGCTCCGATGAGCTTGGTAAAGTATTCCTGCATTGCAGGTGCACCAAAAAATAAGCAACTTTATTACACAAATTTAAACCGCAAAAAAATCAGCTGCGGAAGATATGATTACTCTTCCAAAATTTACTGTAGTATCAGTAGAGGTATCAACTCTATAGTGACTAATAAAAGTATTTAAGGTTGACCAGTTGGCAGCCTGGCATATCTTTTCTGGAGCCACTTTCGCTTGAGCTGCCCAGGAAGTTGCAATATACCTGGTAGAGTGAGCCCGAATCCCTCTGGGGGGCTCTAGCTCAGATGCTCTATAGGCTTTTTGGATTATCCGGACCAGCCAGGCCGCAATAGTCCTTGATGAGGCCGCTGTTCCTTTCCTATAACCAGAATGGACAATGAACAGTCTATTAGACTTCCTAAAGTCCTCTGTTTATTGAACATACGTTTTCAACGTAGAAGCTACATCTAGCGGGTGTAAACTGTCTGAGTCTGGCCAGGTTAGTGTAGGCAAAGACCATTCCTGGTTTAAATGATAGGATGAGACCACTTTTGCCAAAAATCCTTGTACTGGTCTCAAGACCACTCTGTCCGGAAAGAACACTAGATGAGGTTCTTGGTGACTAAGAGCCTGGATTTCAGAGACCCTTCTGGCCGAAGTTATCGCCACCAAAAACACCGCTTTCAAGGTGAGATTTTCCAGAGAACAGCGTTCAATAGGATGGAATGTTTCAGATGACAAGAATTTCAGGACTAGAGGAAGGTCCCATTGGGCAAACACTGGCTTGAGAGGCGGCCGAAGTTTCATCACTGCGGACATAAACCTCTTAACAAGGGGATGAATAGCCCACCTAACTGCTGTTAAGGCAGACACGGCTGATACTTGTACTTTGATCGAGTGGTAACTAAGACTTTTGTCGACAGCTGTCTGAAGAAACGAAAGAATATGACCAACCTCTGGATGCAAAGGATCAAAATCATTAGCTGAAGCGAAACTAAGGTAGATCTTCCATATTCTCTCATACGATGCGTTTGTAGTGGCCTTTCTAGATTGTAATAGTGTAGAAATAACTGAATCATCACAGCCTAAACCCTTCAGCTTCCTCCTCTCAATTTCCACGCCATTAGTCTCAGGCGGGCCGGATTCGGATGACATACTGGGCCCTGGTGTAACAGGTCCTTGCTGATCGGTAAGTGAAAAGGTCTGCCTTTCATCATCTGTCGAGCTATAGGGTACCAAGGGCGTTTCGGCCAATCTGGTAGTACCGCTAAGACCGTCACCTGTTCCCTTCTTAGTCTTAGTAGCAGGCGTAGAATGATGGGGACTGGAGGAAATACATAGCCCAGTCGAAAGCGCCATGGAGCTGTTAGGGCATCGACCTCCTCCGCCTGTGGATCCGGAAACCTGCTGAAAAATCTCGGCGATTTCTTGTTGACTCTGGTCGCCATGAGGTCCACTTCTGGAACCCCCCAACGAGCACAAATCACGTTGAACGCCTCCTGGGACAAGGACCACTCTGGGTTGGAAACTTGATGATGGCTCAAGTAATCTGGAATTACATTCAGCACTCCCGGTATATGAATGGCTGTTAGAGACAGTAAATTGCGTACAGAAAATTTGAAGATTTTCTCTGCTTCTATTAGAAGCGAATAACTCAGAGTTCCCCCTTGGTGGCGAATATAAGACACTGCTGTTATATTGTCCATCTTCATTAGGACTGCTTTGCCCTTCACTAGATGTTGAAAATGAAACAGGGCACAGTACGCTGCGCGTAGTTCCAATTTGTTTGCTGGCCATCGTGACATGTACCGGGGCCATTGGCCCTGGGCTTTCTGTGTCTGGCAGATCGCACCCCATCCTGTCATACTCGCATCTGTCGCGATCTCGACTGGAGGAGACGAAAGCAGAGGTAGTCCTTTTCAGAGATTTACATCCGAGAGCCACCAGCTTAGATCTTTTTTCATGAGCTGTGTTATTAGGATCGGTTGTTGCAGATCTACGCCGTTCCACTGTTTCAACAAACCTTGTTGTAGGAATCTTTGATGCCATTGTGCCCATGGAATCATGGGTATAGTCGATGTCATCGTGCCCAGGACCTTCATACAAACTCGTGCTTCGAGGTAATGTGACAGTAAAATCCGGAGGACTCTTTCTTTTATAATTGGCACTTTCTGTTCCGGGATGCGAACCAAATTTATTCCTGTCAGAAATCTTGCTCCCAAGTAAATCAGATCCTTTGTCGGCTCCAGCTGGCTTTTTCGGAAATTGATCAGCCATCCGAATTTTTCTAGGGTGTCTATCAGAATCTTCCGGTGTGCAATACCCTGCTCCTTCGAATCTGCTAGGAGCAGCACATCGTCCAAGTAATGGAACACTCTTATGTTTTGTACCCGGAGTAGCGCTATAATCTCTACTAGTATTTTGGTAAATGTTCTGGGAGCTGTGGAGATGCCGAATGGCAGGCATACAAACTGAAAGTGGTTCTCCTGAACTGCAAAGCGTAGATATTTCTGGAAGCTGGGCTTTATAGGAACGTGCAAATATGCGTCCTCCAGATCTATGGAGAGTTAGAAGTCCTGGGGACGCACAATGGAGATGATTGTGTTGATTGACTCCATCTTGAATCTTTCTAGAGAAATGAAAGAGTTTAGCCGTTTCAGGTTGAGAACTGGTCTCCAGTCTCCTGTCTTTTTCTGAACGAAGAACAGTGTTGAATAAAATCCTGTTCCCTGATCCTGCAGAGGCACCGGCACAATGGCTTTCTTGTCTAGAAGGCTTTTCAGATATTCCTGTAGTATTTGTCTTTTCTCTGGTAAAAGTGGTACTCTGGTACGAAGGAAGTGTGACCGAGGAGGTTGACTTGCAAACGCCCAAGAATGTCCTGTTATGATCGTCTCCTTGACCCAGGGAGACTGAACACTGTCCTGCCACACCTGAGCGAATTTCTGTAGTCTGGAGCCTACCGGACATGCTTGGGTATTGCAATTGTCAAAAGGACTTCTTGGCCGACGGCGGGTTTGGAGTTGACTTTTGCTTCTGGGATCTATTGAAGGAAGCTTGCCCAGACGACCAGTTTCTTCTGTAGCCCTTACCTGGCTTGTATGTTCTGGCATTACGGTACTTGTATGACTGGGCCTGAGATTGGTTAAAAGAGGACGGCTTCCCAGATCTCTTGTCCTGAGGGATCAAGCCTGACTTGCCGCCTGTAACCTTGCTGATGGCTGAGTCCATCCTTTCACCAAATAGCGACTTCCCATCGTACGGAATTTTACACCATAAAAGTTTTGAGGACGGATCTGCTACCCATGCTTTAAGCCATAAGGCTCTTTTTGCTGTGACCGAATACAACATTGATCTAGATGAGGCACGAAGAACATCGATGGCCGACTCTCCCACAAAATCTCCTGAGATCTTTAAGTTAGAAAGGGCGTAAGTAATGGTGTCCTTGTCGTCTTCCTCTATGGCCTGTTCGAGGGTTTCTGACCAGTTACGGATAGCTCTCTCGACTGATGTTAGGGCTATTGCTGGTTTGCAGGATCCACCAGCCACCGTATAGATCTTCTTGAGGTCAAAGTCCACTTTCCTTTCTAGTGTGTCTTTAAATGAAATGGCATCGTCCTGAGGAAGTGTGACATGTTTGGCAAGTCGAATGACTGATGCGTCCACCGGGGGCGCTGTGTCTAGCGGCTTTGCATTTTCGACCGGAATCGGATATAGCTTAGCAAACCTGTTTGATAGAGGTAACTTCTTATCTATTCTTGACCACTCATCCCAAATTATTGACTGGATCTCCTCCATTACTGGAAAGGTAGTTTTTTTCCCTTTTTCAGGTGTTTGTAATAACGTTTTTTTGTTTTCTTTTTTGATTCTTCTGCTTCGCCTTCTGAATCCTCCCACTCAATGGCCTCTCTAACTGCGGCCGGATGGGGGCGGAGCTAACTCCCGAACCCCTCCGACAGTGGAACGCACACTGGCCCGGTAGAAGAGGGGAGAGAACGGGAAGAGCCCCAAGGAGGGAAGAAAGGAGGGATGCCGCCCCTAAGCCAGGCTATTAGCCTGAACACAATAAGGTACTGCCGTATGCTCGTCCATTGTTATGGATTTTTAGCTTTAAAAGGCAGTATAGGTGGTGAAGACACCATACCCCCCTCAGAGACAGCAGAACGGGCTTCACCTATGGAACTCTGTTAGAGTTATGAGGTGTAGTATAGGGAAGGCTACCTATACACTAAATAACAGGCTACAATTTAGGGCTGGTTCAGACGGACGTTTGGAGGCGTTGCGTTAGTTGGCGTCGCGGCGGCAATGCGTTCGGGCTTTTAGCAGCGTTCGCATTGCGTTCGGATGCTGTCGCATTTTTTCTTCCCCCTAGGGGGACATTACCCGTCGCGGTTAACCGCCCCTGGAAGCAACATGTAGCTTCCAGGGGCTCCTTGAACGCCAGTGAAAATCAGGACCCGAACGCTGCGTTCGTGCAAACGCGCGTAAAAGCTTGGTACAAACGCTCCCATTCACTTGAATGGGAGCGTTTAACGCCAAGCCCCGAACGCTGGCAGTAAACGCTCTGCAAGCGTCCGTCTGAACCAGCCCTTATATAGCCAGGAGGGAGGTTTAGATAACAAAAATTGACAAAAAAAAAGTTGCGCAGGAACTAACCTGCAAGTCCTATGAGGTGAGGACCGGAAAACAAAAGACACATGGAAAGGGGAAGGGCAGACATTTATACATATTGGTCCTGTGGGGTATTGGGGGTGGGGCAATACCCGTAGTGCTGCCATGGAAGCTTGGGGAAAGTTAGCTAGGCTGTTCTTTATTGCTGAAACCACCCCAAAACAAAAGCCTGTGTGTGTGTGTGTGTGCGTGTGTGCGTGTGCGTGTGTGTGTGTGTGTGTGTGTGTGTGTGTGACACTGCATACAGGCCAGGCCACAGTCATTGCTGGGCCTTACAGTTCTACTATCCTCTTCTATTACAAGCCAGCACACTGTCCAGGCGCGGAGCTAGGGGGGGTCGGGGTAGGTCAAGTGCCCCCGGGCGCCGGGTCCCTAAGGGCGCCCAGCTGAGCTGATTTTTTTTTTTTTCTGCGGAGGGGAGCAGCGCAGAGAAGAGGGAGAGCTATGCGGACGGTGGAGAAGGGGGCCATCTCCCCCCCTTCTCTCACCTTAGGGCTCTCCCTCCCTCCATCGCTGTCCCCTCCGTTATTGTCCAGGTGCTGGCGCAGCGGGCGGGACTCACCTCCGTCTCGCTCCAGCGCCGGCCGGAAGTTCGGATCCCGCAGCCGCTGCTCTGGTCTGGACTAGACCAGAGTAGCGGCAGATCCATCCGCGCTGCGACGAGACGGAGGTAAGTTCCGCCCGCCGCTGCCAGAACCCGGACATTAATGGAGGGGACAGCGAGGGAGAGAGAGCAGCTCTCCCTCTTCTCTGCGCTGCTCCCCTCCTGCTGGGGAGGCAGGGAGGGGGACACCTGGCTACCTACTCTGGGCATATATACCCCTGGCTACATCTACTGGGCATATATACCCCCTGGCTACATCTACTGGGCATATATACACCTGGCTACATCTACTGGGCATATATACCCCTGGCTACATCTACTGGGCACATATACCCCTGGCTACATCTACTGGGCACATATACCCCTGGCTACATCTACTGGGCACATATACCCCTGGCTACATCTACTGGGCATATATACCCCTGGCTACATCTACTGGGCATATATACCCCTGGCTACATCTACTGGGCATATATACCCCTGGCTACATCTACTGGGCATATATACCCCCTGGCTACATCTACTGGGCATATATACCCCTGGCTACATCTACTGGGCATATATACCCCTGGCTACAGCTACTGGGCATATATACCCCTGGCTACATCTACTGGGCATATATACCCCTGGCTACATCTACTGGGCATATATACCCCTGGCTACATCTACTGGGCATATATACCCCCTGGCTACATCTACTGGGCACATATACACCTGGCTACATCTACTGGGCACATATACCCCTGGCTACATCTACTGGGCACATATACCCCTGGCTACATCTACTGGGCACATATACCCCTGGCTACATCTACTGGGCATATATACCCCTGGCTACATCTACTGGGCATATATACCCCTCTACAATTCGGAGTGCCACAAGGATCAATCCTATCCCCTCTGCTGTTTGCAATCTACATGTTGCCACTCGGTACACTTATCCAACGACATGGCCTGACGTACCACTGCTACGCCGATGACACACAGCTATACCTGTCCTTCAAACCTGGTGGAACAGACCCTACCCCAAAAATAAACTCTTGCTTAGCTGAGCTTCAGGCATGGATGAATGATAACTGGTTGAAACTGAATGCTGACAAAACTGAGGTCCTGTTTGTCCAAAGCCAGTGCTCGCCATCAAAACAGCTCTATCCTAAAGCAACACCAATCAGGATTGGGAATTCAGACATAAACAGCTCCAACCTTGTGCGCAGCCTTGGCGTACTAATCGATGGGGAATTGAGTTTCAGAAACCAAATTTCATCTGTAGTTAAATCTTCCTTCTTTCATCTGAAGAACATTGCAAAGATTAAACATCTGATTCCCCCAGAGGATCTTCAAACCCTAGTCCACGCCTTCATCACATCACGGCTGGACTACTGCAATGCCCTTTATGCTGGCCTCCCCAAAAAAGACTTGCGTCGCCTGCAATTAGTGCAGAATGCTGCTGCCAGATTGCTAACAAACCAGCCTCGCCACTGTCACATTACACCGATCCTTCGCTCACTGCACTGGCTACCAGTAGAATGGAGAATACTCTTCAAGATTGGACTGCTGACATTCAAATCCCTGCACAATCTGGGCCCTGGATACATGAAGGACTTGCTGAAGCTGCACCACACCTCTCACAACCTCAGATCAGCAAGTTCTATAAACTTGGTCACTCCCAGAGTGCACCTCAAAAAATCTGGAGACAGAGCCTTCTGTCATGCTGCCCCTACTCTTTGGAACTCCCTACCACACTCAGTAAAGACAGCACCATCCCTGGAGCTATTCAAATCCAGACTGAAAAGCCACCTGTTTAGCCTGGCATTTCCAGATTTATAAAATTCTTCCCCTGTACCACGATGGTCGGAGCCATGCTTATGCGCTTTGAGTCCCACGGGAGAAAAGCGCTTTACAAATGTTATTTGTTGTTGTTGTTGTTGTTGGCTACATCTACTGGGCATATATACCCCTGGCTACATCTACTGGGCATATATACCCCTGGCTACATCTACTGGGCATATATACCCCTGGCTACATCTACTGGGCATATATACCCCTGGCTACATCTACTGGGCACATATACACCTGGCTACATCTACTGGGCACATATACCCCTGGCTACATCTACTGGGCACATATACCCCTGGCTACATCTACTGGGCACATATACCCCTGGCTACATCTACTGGGCACATATACCCCTGGCTACATCTACTGGGCACATATACCCCTGGCTACATCTACTGGGCATATATACCCCTGGCTACATCTACTGGGCATATATACCCCTGGCTACATCTACTGGGCATATATACCCCTGGCTACATCTACTGGGCATATATACCCCTGGCTACATCTACTGGGCATATATACCCCTGGCTACATCTACTGGGCATATATACCCCTGGCTACATCTACTGGGCATATATACCCCTGGCTACATCTACTGGGCATATATACCCCTGGCTACATATACTGGGCATATATACCCCTGGCTACATATACTGGGCATATATACCCCTGGCTACATCTACTGGGCATATATACCCCCTGGCTACATCTACTGGGCATATATACCCCTGGCTACATCTACTGGGCATATATACCCCCTGGCTACATCTACTGGGCATATATACCCCTGGCTACATCTACTGGGCATATATACCCCTGGCTACATCTACTGGGCATATATACCCCTGGCTACATATACTGGGCATATATACCCCCTGGCTACATGGACTGGGCATATATACCCCCTGGCTACATATACTGGGCATATATACCCCTGGCTACCTACTCTGGGCATATATACCCCTGGCTACATATACTGGGCATATATACCCCCTGGCTACATATACTGGGCATATATACCCCCTGGCTACATATACTGGGCATATATACCCCCTGGCTACATATACTGGGCATATATACCCCCTGGCTACATGGACTGGGCATATATACCCCTGGCTACATATACTGGGCACATATACGCCTGACTATATATACTGGGCACATATTATTCTCCTGGCTACATATACTGGGCATATATACCCCTGGCTACATATACTGGGCACATATACCTCTGGCTACATATACTGGGCACACATATCCCTGCCTACATATACTGGGCACATATACCCCTGGCTACCTGTTCTGTGGACATCTCTACCCCTGGCTACCTGTTCTGGGGACATCTATACCGCTGGCCACCTATTCTGGGGACATCTATACCGCTGGCCACCTATTCTGGGGACATCTATACTGCTGGCCACCTATTCTGGGGACAACTATAGACCTGGGGCTACCTATTTTTGGGGAACCACGTCAGATTGAGTGTATTTTGGAGAACTGCTGCCAGGTGAGAGGTGTCTACCATATTAAGGGGGCATTCTACCTATTTATGTGAAATGCTGTCTATTTATGTGACTCATGACTGCTGAATTTGTCTTGTTGGGGGCCTCATGGTTACTGAATTTGTCTTGTTGGGGGCCTCATGATTTGTTGGGGGCCTCAAGATCGCTGAATTTGTCTTGTTGGGGGCCTCATGATTGCTGAATTTGTCTTGTTGGGGGCCTCATGATTGCTAAATTTGTCTTGTTGGGGGCCTCATGATTGCTGAGTTGGTTATGTTGGGGGTCTCATGATTGCTGAATTTGTCTTGATGGGGGGGGCTCATGATTGCTGAATTTGTCTTGGAACATGCTGGAAGGTACATACTGAGGGAGGGAGGGTGGGTGAGCGTGAGCCTGCTAACCTCCATATACATTTGGCTCCACCCATAACCACGCCCACATTTATTATGTGACCACGCCCCTTTTTGGCGCGGCGCGCTATGCGCGCCGCAACCTTGACTTTGGGGGGCGCATTAATAGTCTTTGTCCCCGGGCGCTGAAAACCCTAGCTACGCCTCTGCCACTGTCTATCATCATAAGCTGTGCTTAGCTTCCAACTCTATCTGTTATTGATATCTGTGTGGGTTACACACTGCATACAGGCCACAGTCAGTTGCTGGCCCTTGTAGTTCACAATTTGCCATCGATTCTGGCTTGCCCTGCCTCAAGCGTCCTGTCATAAAGGACCTTCAGTGCAGAAGGGTGGCATTGTCACTGTGAAGAGAAGTCGCCTAGGTCAAAAAAGTGTCCAGCACTTCACCTTTATTAAAATGAATGAGGCATGGATCCCGAAGAGCAACTGCCTGCCCTAAGATTAAGTCAGTTCCCACACAGCATCTCTGCCTGCACGCCGCTGCTGCCTGGCCAGAGACTAAGTCAGTCCCCACGCAGCATCTCTGCCTGCAGGCCGCTTGATTGCCTTCTCCGCCGCCACCAACAGGGTCCACAACTCCAGGTGTATTCCTGAATTTGTAAGGCCACGGCTAGCAGTGGTCGCTACCAAAAAGAATAATAATATTTCTGGTGTGTGTACATGCCCAATTTTTCTGGCTGTACTGCGGCTACATGTGTCAGTTCCCCTTCATGATCGTTACCTTGCTGCGGTGAAGGGGCTTGTGTATCACAATGAAGCAATGACCTATATGAGTGTGTTTTGGGGCACACCCAAGATAATAAGGTTGCTTCATTGTGAATAGACCAAATTCAATCAGCTGGACAGTCACTGTTGCTCTGTCATTGAGCTACCTCAGCCCGACCATATGGGCTGTAAAACCTCCATCGCCTGCACTCTCGCCAACATGCTCACCAGCACTGTCATCACTACACAAACAGCTGTTTGGTGTGCGTTATACAGTGACTTTGGTCTGCCAATGTTAGCAAGGGGGAGGGTGAACCATCCTCATAAGTTTGCCTCAGGCAGAACTGGCCCTGTGCATTGTTGTATACCATTGTCTATATTATTATTTTCTTACTTTGTACAGTGCCACTGAATATGTTGGCGCTTTAAAAACGTATAACATAATAATATTCTAGTTGTATTTCTTTGTTTAAATATTTACAAAGTTGATTTACTATTTTATTGTCTCTGCTCAATGGCAGTTTATTAAGTGCCCCAGAGCTAAAAAAAAAATACATGAACTATTGACCTTATTTTCTATATCTCCTGCCTTGAGAAGCTGTTCTTTGCAGGAAAAAGTTTAATGTTAAATGTTTAATGTTAAAGTTTAATACCTTATCAGTGAGGGTTACACTATAATCCATCAAGGGTCCAACAAGAGAAAAGCTGTCACTTGCATGCCGGAAGGTTATCTCTTTCAGGCAATAAAAGAAAAAAAAAGAAACACAACTTGATTATGGATGTGTATTTGCAGAGAGTAGCGAGGCACTAGTACCTTGACTCACAGTTTCAGACAGACATTGTGGTAAGCAGTGGGAGTAAACCAAGCCTGACAGCCGTTTTGCGTAATTTAACACTTCCTCAGAGGCTAATAGGTTGAACAACATGACCTAATTGTCTCTGATTTTAAATAGTCTCACACTTAATGTGATCCCATGGTTCTTACCACTCATTCATGCCGACCATGGGGTTCTGACGCTTCAGTTTCAACTCCCGGAAGTGAGACGTGTGCTGCTCCAACCACACATAGCTCAACCTATTGTGGGGAAGGTCATTGCACACGCACCTGTCAGCGTGTAACGTGGGCTGGTTGTCATAATGTACATTAGACAATCTTGAGGCACAAAGGGACACAATGGTCTTAATATAACATATTATTATAGACATGACACTTACTCAGCTACACAAAGGGATTTAAAAACAAAGGGCTCATTTATTAAAAGTACTACACTCAAGCAGTGCGGGTAAATACAAGCGCATTAATTAAAGTAGTAGCGGCAGTTGCGCTACAAGCGCATTGTGCATCACTACAAGGATCACGCGTACCCTATGTGGTGCCTTAAGTGGATGACGTTTTATTGACATGGACAGGCACAATGGAGGCCATTGGTATATTGATTATTGGTACTGATACGTGGATGACGTGTTTTTGACATGGATAGGTAAAACTGAGGACTTTAGCGACTTCCTGACCTACATCAACTGTAATGATCTCAACATGCAGTGGGGGTGGCAGGCAACCATTTACAATTTTTGGAACTATATGTTGAGTATTCAGACCAGTTTCCATCCCCCTCACACTATTCTGGCTATCCCCTATGGACAGTTTGTACGGCTTAAGAGAAATAAATCCAGCAAAGAAGATTTTATTACCCAGAGTAGGGAATTGGTTGTCAGACCGTCCATTAGGGGGTACCCTATGGATCATATCAATCGGGCATGTATGCAAGCGGATGCCTTGGAATGAGATGCCCGAATGTTTAACAAAAGATAAGTGAAACAAAAAAAAACCAACATAAATCCAAGCCTTCACCTGTGTTTTTGATTATTCCCCATGGCGAACAGAATTAGAGCTATAATCCATAAGCATTGGTGTGAATTTCAGGGGAGTACGGGGACTATGGGTTTTGCCTGAAACAAACCGTTGATATTTTAGAAAAGCCCAGACTATCAGTGAAGTGATCACCAGCAGCAAATTCAGGGAAACAGGGTTCAAATTGTTTGCAGAGGCATATACCAGTTTGTGATTATAGGTGTGGAAATGGCAACCACTGTTATAAAAGTAAGAAAGACAAAAGCGCCCATTTAAGCGATAAGCTGCTGTCTGTTAAGTAGTTCTTGCATTGCCGCTTTAAAGATAATCTGTACTGTCCGATTTGTACAATAAAAAAACATACCAATCGAGTCACTGTGATCTCCTGGATCCCTCTTTGCCATTTCCGCGATCCTGGCTTTTAATCACCAGTTTTAGGCAGTGTTTACAATCAAAAAACAAAATAATATATACAAAAAAAGAATAATAATAATAATATGCTACAGTATACTACAAGTTTTTATTACATAGTGTATTATCTGCACTCCAATCTGGGATTCTCAGTTTCTCAGCATGTGACAGGCAGCTCCCTTCCCCCCCAGGCCTCACAAACTGCATCACAGACAAGCTGAAACTGAGAGCAGAGACACTGTCTGTGAGGAGTAAAAGCACACAGAGCCTGCAGGGGGCATGCATAACTTGTATTCATTACAACAAAGGCAGCCCATTTCTCCCTGTGTCAACAAAGCTTGACAAAGAAAAGAAGATTAGATATATTACAGAGACAGTGCAACTAGAAAAGGCTGCAGTAAGCCAGACCACATTAGAACAGGTATAGGAACTTATAGGATAGAAGAAATAAGGCTGACATTTTTGTTACAGAGTCTCTTTAAGTTTGTTGTCTATGATTAATTTGTCCCTGTGACTGTTTCTATATTGGTCAGACTACAAGCATGCTATGCACTGGATTCCAGGAGCACGTACAATCCCTACAGCCAGGGGCTGGTGCAGGTACATTTATCTACATTTATTGCATACATATGCGATAATCATAATGGTGATTGCAGACTCCTGGAGTTTATGGCACGATAGCATGTTCCAGTCCCACATAGAGGAGGAGATTTGAAGCAAATTCTCTTGGTTCTTGGAAACTGGGACTTGTGGTCCATTAGGACTCAATGACAGGAATAAGCGCCATTTTTTCCTTTCAAAGTACTCATTTGTTGTTTTATTCACTTGCATCTCTTTGTTTTAAAATCCCTTTGTGTAGTTGAGTAAGTGTAATGCCTATAATGATATGTTATTATATTAATATGATTGTGTCCCTTTATGCCTACAGATGGTCTCATGTGTATGATCACTATAACAACCAGCCCATATTGCATGCTGACGGACAGGGGGGTGTGCAATGACATTCCCCACAGGAGGTTACGTTATGTGCAGGTGGGCAGGGAGGCCCACAGCTCACTGAGTGGTTAGAGCAGCACATGTGTCACTTCCGGGGGTTGGAGCTGAAGCGCCAGAATGTCATGGTCGGCGTGGATAAGCTGTTTGATCCATGGGATCACGGTAACTGTGATGCTATTTAAAGTGAATCTCCAGACTGAAAATCTACTCAGCAGCACTGAAAAGGCTTGGTGTTTCTTTAACAGTTCCACAGCATCAGACCTTTGTTTTTCTTACCCAAGCCTCATTATTAGCTGCACAGAAGAAATCTGCCCATGCATTTTTGATGCTGTGCAAAGCATGGTGGGATTTCTGATGTTCTCATTCTGCTGTTTTGGTGCAATTTTGAATTTGGTTAATTTTGAATTAGAGATTTGAAGCCTGGCATGCACAGCTGGGAGGGGTGATCAGGACACAGGACAGTTGGAACTGTGTCTCCTGCTCCCTGTCACCTCCTTTCAACCAAAAATATGGCTGCCCTTATGACAAAGATGGCTGCCCTCATGAAATCACAAACATCTGTCTGTTCTTTTAAAACAGGGTGGGTAAGAGATTATATTACTAATTATATATATATTCCAGCAAATATATTTTAATTAACATAACTAATGTAACTTAAGGAGTATGTTTGTTTAGGAGTCCCTCTTTAAGACTAGAGACACTTAGCTCATGTTGTTCATCCTATTGGCCTCTGAGGAAGTAGTAGTAGTAGTAGTATTGCACAGGTGCAAAAGGCTCCAAGCGACGGGAGCAAGACTGGGAGCACACGCGGCTGGACTGCGCCTGTGCCAACTGGCCCCAACTAGATGATTTACCGGGGCCAGTTGCAGACGATCGAGGAGGCGGAGAAGGATGGCATTGGACTTGATTCACAAAGCAGTGCTAAGTGTTAGCACGCTTGTGAAAAACCCTTTAGCATGCCAAAAATGGCTCTGTGCGCGGTGTGCCGAAAACATAGCACGGTTAACGTCACACCCATCGGGCGGTAATTTGCCTTTGAGTGAAATGTGGCCCCCGGAGCCCTGGAAACATCGCACCTAGTGCAACCAAAATGGCGCAATGGATGCGCCTGAAATGTCGCATCTATGCGACGTTATCGTCGCACCCTATGCGCCGTTATTGTCACACTTGGTGCGACGTTTCCAGGGCACCGGGGGCCACGTTTCACACGAAGGCAAATTACCGCGAGATGGGTGCGACGTTAACGTTGCACCGCGCGATATCTGGGCATGCTAACTGGTTAGCACACTAGTTAGCATGCCCAAACTCTTTAGTGAATCAAGCCCATGGGAGTGATAAGCCTGGAGGGCGCTCCAGGTATGTATATTTTTTTCCCATCTCTGGTACACTTTAAGCTTACAGGTCTATTGTTTCTTTGTTATTATTTTTTGCCTTGTTTGATAATGATAAAAACATCAGCTGTACACACTGACCCGCTTGAAAGAAAATCACAGAAAATAAGATGAAGTGCATTATCGATAACTGAACTCAACTTCTTTAATACACGGGGGTGGATGCCATCTGGGCCAGGTGCCTTGTCTATCTTGATCTTATTTAAATGTGTCTGCACACCTTCCTGTGTTAGGATCCATTTCCACTAGTGCTGAATGTGGCATGAATCTGCAGCATTTCCCCACTGGCGAGCCTACGAGGAAAAGCTGCCTATCCCTTCTATGGCTTACCGTCTAAGTTGCACTGCTTTGCAATTCCTATAGTCGTAATGGCACAGCTAAGCACAGGTTTTGCAGCCAAATTGGCAATGGCCAGGAGCGTAACAATAGCCCCTGCAAGGGATGCAAGCACCAGTTAGTGAATCAAGCCCATGGGAGTGATAAGCCTGGAGGGCGCTCCAGGTATGTATATTTTTTTCCCATCTCTGGTACACTTTAAGCTTACAGGTCTATTGTTTCTTTGTTATTATTTTTTGCCTTGTTTGATAATGATAAAAACATCAGCTGTACACACTGACCCGCTTGAAAGAAAATCACAGAAAATAAGATGAAGTGCATTATCGATAACTGAACTCAACTTCTTTAATACACGGGGGTGGATGCCATCTGGGCCAGGTGCCTTGTCTATCTTGATCTTATTTAAATGTGTCTGCACACCTTCCTGTGTTAGGATCCATTTGCACTAGTGCTGAATGTGGCATGAATCTGCAGCATTTCCCCACTGGCGAGCCTACGGGGAAAAGCTGCCTATCCCTTCTATGGCTTAGCGTCCAAGTTGCACTGCTGTGCAATTCCTATAGTCGTACATGGCACAGCTAAGCACAGGTTTTGCAGCCAAATTGGCAATGGCCAGGGGCGTAACAATAGCCCCTGCAAGGAATGCAGCCACAGGGGGCCCTTAGGGAGAAATGCCTGAGAGCAGGCCCCTGACTCTGAGGACCTCCAGGGCCATTTTTAAGTGCAGGAGGGGGCGCAATGCAGAATGGGGGAGTAGAAGGCACACACAGCAGCAGGGAAGGGTGGCCGACTGCCCCCCCCCCCTTTCCTCACCACAGGCTACCATCCGCACTCCCCCCTCCAGCAATGACAGCTGGGGGGGGGGGGGGCTCCATCAAAAGTTTCGCAGGGGGGCCCAGTGATTTCTAGTTACACCCCTGGCAACGGCCATGGCACCTAGTAGAAGCCTTTAGGCATTTCATGCTGAATGAGGTAGAGTGGGAACAGTGGGAACAACCCAGAGACAGATTATGAGATAAGGTAAAGACGGAAGCAAAAGCATGCATTCAAATTCTGGCATTAGCTTGGGCCTCCACAACGACGTTCTCTGCCTCATCTAGTAAAAGTCCTATATTCTCTGACTTCGTTTTGAATTTCTATATTTGTAACACTTATTTGGGATTTGACTTTATATCCCTAGCCACTTCTTTTTCCCCTTCCAGTTTGGCAGTCTGATTACCTTTTTTTTCAGTTTTTGTTACTTCTTATAATTTTTTTTATGCAAATGAAATCCTGAGTTTCATAAATATTTAGGCACTAAAGGCATTCCATGTACACTTAATCCTGTCCAAAATGTTATTTATCCATACTGGCCTATTTTTTTTAGGTCTAGAATGTTTTTCACCACAAGTTATGTATTTTCGAAATCAGTCTGAAAGTTTGCCAATCACTTTCAGTGTCCTGTAATTTACTATCCCTGTCTACTAGACTTAACAAGTCCCTCACCTTCTTAAGGTGGCCATACACTGGTTGATTTAACATCAGATCGACCAACAGATAGATCCCTCTCTGATCGAATCTGATCAGAGAGGGATCGTATGGCTGCCTTCACTGCAAACAGATTGTGAATTGATTTCAGCATGAAACCGATTCACCATCTGTGAAGCTGCCGCTGCCCCCCGGGCCCCCGCATACATTACCTGGTCCGGCCGGCGCGAGTCCCCTGGTCTCCGCTGTCTTCTTCTCCGCTCTGGGCTCCAGCTTCACTGTACTTCCTGTCCGGGGAAGTTTAAACAGTAGAGGGCGCTCTACTGTTTAAACTTCCTGCCAGGACAAGAAGAAGTGAAGCCTGCCGAACTCGGAGCACTAGCGCGGAGAAGAAGCAGCGGTGACAGCGGAGACTCGCGCCGGCCGGATTAGGTAACGTATTGCCGCTAGCATCGGTTGTCGGGCATTCGAACGCCGCTATCGACGCACTCCCGACCCGCCGGCATTTGAGCGAAATCTTCCGCACGGACAGGGACGGGAATCGACGGGAACAATTGATTTCGGATGAAAATCGATCATTCGGTCAGCGTTTGCGCAACAATTTAATAGCCGATTTAATCACAGTGATCAAATTGGCTGTATATCGGCGGGAAAATCGTAAGTGTATGGGCCCCTTTAGTTAGCTTTTTTTTAAATTAATGGTTTTAGTTGTCCTCTTGCTCACAACTCTGTTAAAGGAAACCTGGGACGAATAACTGGAAAACATTTATACTTACCTGGGGTCTCCTCCAGACCCCTTCAGGCCGTGGGCTCCCTTGCTGTTTCTCCGGGCTGCTCCAGTAGTGCACTAGCTGTCCCGGTACTTCTGTCAGTCACACTCCATCACTGGAGGAAGTCCCAGGTAAGAATAAAGGTTTTCCATTTATTCGACTCAGGTACACTTAGTCAGGGGTGTCGAACAATCATAATCATAAGTGGACAAAATCTAAAACCTAGTGTAAGTCGTGGGCCAGATTGTTTATTAACATTTTACATTCATTTAACAGTCTCAAACTAAGTGTGGTGTAACTATAGTGACTGTGGGCCTGCTTCTCCTTCTTCTGCAGGTTAGCCCAGTGAAGCAGTTAAATATTTACCTGCTCTGGATCTCCTCTGAGCTTCCTGACAGCCACATGTTCTAAGCTGCATCCCTCTGCCTCCGAATGGATGTCACATGATCGGGAGGAGGTATGGAAGAACAGAGCATGCGACTGCCCTTGTGTTTGACACCTGTGCTTTAAATAGTAGATTAAATGTTACCCCACCACCACGCGTACGTTAAAAAGGGGCGATGGGAAAAAAGGGCGCCGGGTTTTTAACGATAAACATGGAGTACGTTTAAAAATGTATTTCGTTTAAAAGTAATGTTTTTAAACGTTATAAATCATTAAATAATGTGTATTAAATCGGCAATTGTAAAACGTTAATCTTTCGTTTAAATAATGAAACGCATAATAACGTTTAAAAAAAAAATTACTAAGTAACCCTCCCTGTAACTACCCCTAACCCCTAGACCCCCCTGTTGATGCCTAAACCTAAGACCCCCCCTGTTGGTGCCTAAGTAACCCTCCCTGTACCTACCCCTAACCCCTAGACCCCCCTGTTAGTGCCTAAACCTAAGACCCCCCTGTTGGTGCCTAAACCTAAGACCCCCCTGTTAGTGCCTAAACCTAAGACCCCCCTGTTGGTGCCTAAACCTAAGACCCCCCTGTTGGTGCCTAAACCTAAGACCCCCTGTTGGTGCCTAAACCTAAGACCCCCCTGTTGGTGCCTAAACCTAAGACCCCCCTTTTGGTGCCTAAACCTAAGACCCCCTGTTGGTGCCTAAACCTAAGACCCCCCTGTTGGTGCCTAAACCTAAGACCCCCCTGTTGGTGCCTAAACCTAAGACCCCCCTGTTGGTGCCTAAACCTAAGACCCCCCTGTTATTTTTTTCGTTTAAAAATAATGTATAAAAAAAAAAAAGTAATGTTTTTCGTTTAAAAATAATGTTTGGGAAAAATATTGTACTGGTTTTCGTTTAAAAATAATATTTAAACATGTATAAATCATTAAATAATGTGTAATCATGAGAAACAGTAATAAAACATTAAGTCTCCGGGCGCCGCTTTTAAAACGTTAGTTTTCTCCGGCGCCCTTTTTTCCTACCGGGCGCCCATTAAACGATATTTATTATAGAAGTGAATGGCGGCGCCCGATTTGTCCACTAGCCTCAGGCGCCCGAATTTACTGTTTCCCACCACCACCTCCTGTCTTCATCCACAACTGAGTAGGGAAGATTTAGATGAAGGCAGAAGAGCAGTGGCGTAGCTAAGGAGCTGTGGGCCCCGATGCAAGATTTACAAAGGGGCCCCCCATGCACTCTACACATAGCAATTGAACCGGCGCACTAAAAGCTGCCAATGGCAACTACAATGTCAGAGGTGCAAGAAGGGGATGGGGAATAGTTTGTTAATGATTACCACTATTTAAAGTATATATATAAATGATTATTATGAGCACAGGACCAATATAGAGCTAATACTCTAGTTGAGGGAGGGCCATTCGGGGCCCCTCTGGCCCAAGGGCCCCGATGCGGCCGCTACCGCTGCACCCCCTATTGCTACGCCCCTGCAGAAGAGCAGGCATGAGCTTCCAAATTCTGCGGAAGCTAATTTTCCGAAATTCCACCGGAATTGGGTGTTCCGCATTGTACCGCGGAACGCGTAAATTACAAAACGGTAGTCGGAATATGCGAAATACCGTGAATTCGGAATCTGAAATTTTTGACCAATCAGGAGATGTGGAATTAGTTGACCAATCATGATCAGCTGGTGAAATCACTTGCAAATGCTTGCTGGTGCTGACGTCACTCCTTCTGTCCTGGTAACTCTCTTCACTATCGCCGTCCACATGCACTCAGGGACTCCTGGCTGGCAGTGACATCTGCGAACTTCCGCCTGGGCACCACCCAATCACTCCGCATTACAAAAGAAATTTTTTAGCCAAATTTAAAAAGTACAAATCAACTTTATTAACAATAGACTATTATCAACAGTATTGATGATCATCTTAAATTTCAGATACAAAAACGATGTTTCAAATGAGCGACTGAGTAATCCCTCCGAAATTTACGGAAATCCATTTAAAAATTACGGAAAATGTACCCGGCGGAATTTTGCGCAATTCCGCCGGGTACATTTTCCGTAATTTTTAAATGGATTTGAATGTAGCGGAATTATGCCAGAATGCAGCGGTAGCAGAATTTCGTTATGACGGTATGCGGAATTACCGCGGAATCAGAAATGGGCTCTTCCGACCATGCCTGCAGAAGAGGCCTTGCATAACTGCAGGGACAGCTATGAGGACACAGATTCGGTAGGTATCCAATACCTCCTGGCTAGGTTACTGCATATCTAGGCTCCGTCTGTTTTTTTCCCTGGAGGATGTAACATACTTTTGACAGCAAAGGACCTTTACTGGCTTTTCTGCACCAGATTTATCATAAGTGGTATTGGCTCTTCTGTTCTGAAGAACTGGTGGCACCATTTAACTTACTACCATTTGTTGTCAGTCTGGGCACTGTTTTGTGTAACATTTTATGACACTTATGTATGATCCCCTTTATTGTAGTCTTGTATACCACTTCTGGCAAGAAATTACCATCGCACACCCTGGTAGGCTGCAGCTACCTCAGTCTGACACTTGTCTGTGTGTTTGCCTCGAGTTTGGTGAGGCACAGGCCCATCAGTACCTTTAAGTAAAGCACAGCACTATACAAACCTACCGACTGAGATATGGTTTACTGTGAGTTAACAGAAGAAAAGACATTTCAGGAGAACTAAGAGCACACAGTAGACAAGGGCTACATTTGAAAGCGTAGTACAGTCTTAAAAATAAATAAATCTCTTTAACACTTTCACAGGAACTGAAGAAATGCTTCTGAATTACACATGATGCGGAAATCACGAGATCATGCCAAGCAATCAGAAAAATACTTGACGGAGACAAGCACTGCATCTGGAATATCTAGGAATTTTTGATTGCGTCAGCCTTTTTGAAGATTCAAAAGTACAATATCTCCTAAACACACTATTCTGACTTGGACTTTAAAGTCATTTACAGCATTGTAAATGAGAATTGCTCTTCAGATAAAACAAATCTGATTGCTCTGAAGAAAGTTATGTATAAACAAGTGTTAAATGAAACTCCATGGTTTCAAGTGTCATACATCTGCTAGAAAAAGTTTACAGATTTCCTCAAAAAAAGATTCCAGAACAATCCTATAGTAGGTTTTTTAGCTTAGCAAATCTTTATTGTAATGAGAAAACAAGAGAGAACACGAGAGCCCACTATAGTGCAGTATGTACTGGATTGATTTGGGTAATGAGAAGCAAGTATATAACGTTATACTCACAAACATGGGTTACCACTAAGGGAACCACTGTAGATGCAGGTGTGAAGATTACAGCTGTCCACGTTCAGGATTAAGAAGTCGCTCTCTGTAGACTCTGGAAACAAGGGGTTAACACCCTTCCACCAGCCGGGGCAGGGGGACAATGGAGGGACTATGAGCAGCGGCGCATGCATGACATCACGTGGTGGGTGGGGGAGTGGTGCGAAAAATGGGATAAGCGGGGGGGGGGGGGGGGATCGGCATCGCTGGGGATGAGTAGATCCGCCCAACGGATTGCTTGCGGGTCGGTGGGTGCCGGCTGCCATACACACGATTGTCGATTGAGGAGGTGGTTATCGGCCGCCTCAGCCAACGTAAGCCGTGTGTACGGGGCTTGAGGCAGCTACAGCCAGACAGGTTCCCAGCTTGACCATTTCTTATCTAATTTTCTGAAAACCTCATGTTTGCATACTCTCTACAGAGACCAGCAGTAATGTGGTATTAGAAAACGGTTTGCCTGCTATTGTTTCTTCCTGGTAAGATGGTGATGAATTCATTACCTATTGTTTCTTCCTGGTAAGATGGTGATGATTTCATTACTGCTCTCCCTTTCAGTAGTGATAGCAGAATGCATGGCGAAGCCAAACCCTGGGGTTCCCTGCAGACATTTGGATGGTGCCTACACTTCAGTAATTCTATTCAATGATAGTATTCAAATTGAATTAGTTGTGATAAAATAGCCCGAAGCTGAATGAATAATACATAAGTTCTGCCTGCTATTAAACAGAGCATAACTGTGCAAGAATACACCATGTAGAGTTGCATGTTACTGCTTGGGGGCGCATGTGGTCATTGAGATGGAAGCTGGGTTGGTATCAGATCTCTGCAGGAAGAATTCTAACTACTTCTCTGATCAGTACATTCCAGTCTACCACAGATCTTTTCATGTAAACTGAATTGAAGCAAGGCCTACCTACCCAAAATACTCTGAGTTTACTCACTAGTTACATCAAGACCAATACGTAACACACTCATTGGATGTCTCCACTATTCACCTCCCCGACATTTCAGATAAGTCTGGTATTCCTTATGCCTTGGCCTTGACAAAATGAGTTCCTATATATCAAATGTTTAAAATTGCTGAACAATCTGTCTTACACAGAAAAATACACATTTTCTTAGTAATTACTGTATTTTTTGTACTATAAGACTCACATTTTTCCCTAGAAGTTGAGGGGAAAAATCACTGCGTCTTATAGTCCAAATGCAGGGAGTTCCTGACTTATGAAGGTCTGCCAATACTAACCTCCAACCCACTGCAATGTTGGGAACTCCCTGTACTGTGCCCATGCAGAGGACGACACAGGGGGACAAACAGAGGACACAAGGGGACACAAAGGAGCATAGAGGGGGACACATGGGGACACAGGGAGACAAAAGAGGTACAAAGGGGGTATAATCCACAAGATGCCCCTTCACTATGGATGCACCAGGTTTAGTTTATATTCTTTTCCCCTGGTTTTTGTCCTCTAAATCTAGGTGCGTCTTATGGTCAGGAGCGTCTTATAGTCCGAAAAATACGGTATATATACCAGGCTTTCTCAACCAGGGTTTCCTGGAACCCCAGCATTCCTTGAGTACGCTGTAGGGGTGCCTAGGCTTTTATGCCCCATCCTGAGGGAAGTATAATAGAGCACATTATGATAGGGGGTACTGTAAAAAGAAGCACTAAATTGGGGGTCAGAATAATAATGAGCACATTAATAAAAAGCACTAGGATAAGGAGACAGTATAATGAGTGGGTAGTAAAAAATGCTGGGGTTCCCCGATATCAGAAAAATTGTTTGCAGGGGTTCCTTGAGATCCAAAAGATATTTGCAGGGTTCCTCCACGGTAAAAAGGTCAAGAAAGGCCATGAACATTGGCAAATAAAGGAAAGGAGTTTCCTCCAACTTTCATGGTATCCCCTTTCATTATTTGACTATATACATTACAATACATAAATTACAATGTCCATAAGGAAAACATGATCAATGTAATATGCGTGCTGTCCTCCAACTGTGGAATAATCATGAATATTCTGTCTAATATAAAAATAACACTCTCTTCCGCCAGTAAGAAAAAGGTCTATAATTTAACGAGCTAGCCTTCAATTAAACACTTACTATCATAGCCCTGTGTATGAATCCAGACTGCAACTCCTCCTCTCTTTTTTTTTCTACAATTATTCAACTATACAGTAGTCCTGTAGTCTGAGAAACTGAGTATAGGGAATATAGATGGGCTGGATGAAAGCCATCATGGTGAAGGAAGTGATTAGTAGCTGTGGTCTAAATCCACAGATGACAAATCAGTAACCTTCAGTCCTTTTTTCCAAGTCCAGGAATGCTGCTACACTATCACTGTCAAACTCTCTTGTGTGAATGTAGTGTTTATGTCATTACTATTAATATAGGTTATACAGTCCAAGAAGGTCTTCTCATTAGACAAGCACACCTCAATAATGAATCCATATCATTGGCCCAAACAAGTTATTTTCTTCATAGAGATCGTCGACTTCTTCACAGGTAAGAGATGTTCACAAATGTGAAGGCCACCGATTTCTCAAGAGCCATATCAGATCTAGCAATAAAACATAATGCCAGTGACATAGCAAAGGAGCTTTGGGCCCCTGTAAACGCTCTACACACAAAAACTGATATGGACACCAAAAAAAAACAAGAACCAGTATCAAGGAGATGTAAGCAGAGGAGGGAAGCAGTTTGGTAATGGTTACCAGTATTCAAGGCACATATAGATGTGATTATTACAGACACCAGACCAATAAAGAGCTTACTTCTAAAAACATTGTAATAGAATACGGCTGACAAGCATATTTACTTGCTGAGCAGAATGGGAAGAGGTGATATCCAGGAGGAACGAAAATCTTGGCTATCCACTTTGTGGATCTCATTCTAATTCTTACTATCCTTAGAGACGTCATACTTGAAAATAAAAATGTAACAATGGCACTTCTTCAATGTTGAAACTTTACAGGTTTATTTTACGAACACCCAAGGTGAAAATAAACTAATGAAATAAACAATTGTATCTATTCTCCTTCTCCTAAGTATGACTTTTTAAGATATTCCACAGTTTTATATTTAAATCTACTTTTTACAGTTTTATTGTTTTTGCTTAATGACACATTCATTGAAGCATGCTAGAGCTAAAATCTATGAACTATTGACTCGCTTTATCTCTTTCCTGCTCTCAGAAGCCATTTTCTGCTAGGAAAGTGTTTTATAGTTGTAATTTCTTATCAGTGAGGAGGGTCACACTGTAGTCTGACCCAGTCCTTGACAGGAACTGCCACTTACATATCTAATGTTTAACTCTTTCAGGCAGAGAAAGAAAAAAAGGAACACAGCATAGTTATTAGTGTGCTAGGAACTGTACATACACATGTCTATCTCATCATGTCACATGTCACCTTGGGTATCCTTTTAGGCCGGTTTCACACTGCATATTGGCAGTGCAGTGCGGCAGCCGCACCACCAGAAACAGGCCTTCGGGGAATACTGCGTTACTTTCTGTTATTCCCTGTCTGGAATTCGGCCAAGCAGGAAGTGATGCTCACTTCCTGTTCAGCAATCGATAACGTGTGCGGAAGTGTTTTAATAAAATACACTTCCACGCATGCGTGACGCACATAATTGCAGGTATTGAAGTGCGCTAGAGAACTGCTGGTGCAGCGTACCGCAACGTGGCCCCCATAGATTTTCATTATGCTGCGTTAGCAGTGTGGCAATTTGCGCACCACATGGCACAGTGTGAAAGGTTTGCATTGTACATTGCACCGCAGAAATCAGCCTTTATATGGATCATATGCATAGGCCCACCCCCAGCTAATGATGTACTCCCTGCTGGGCAGGAAGAACATTACTGGGATTCCCGTCTGTCACGTCGCACCACTCTCCCATCATGCACACTTACGGTGTCACCCATTGACTTGAATTACTGCATAATCCATGCGGTAGGGATGGATCATGTGGCAACTCACTGCAGCCTTTGCGTCGGCATTGTGGCAATTAGGATACTTCCGGCACACCACGTCGCAGCTCGCGAAGTGTGCAAGTCTCCATAGACATGCACGGCTCTTGCGGCGAGGAAGCATCGGGGAAGAGTAATGTGGCGTGTGTCCAGGTGAGCAAGGGGCATTGACCTTATTAGAAATATTCAATAGTAGCTGGACAAAACATTGTCTTTCATCCAGCAATAATCTATATAGAAAAGGAGCGCTCCATAGTGCATTACTGATGAAGGCGCAGAAGCGCCAAAACGCGTAATGACGCTGTAGGCACGCCAGGACCCAACCCCGCCCACCCCCTAGCAAGACGAGCACCTGTCCGAACAGAGTACGCACTGCTGGCCACAGAAGCGGAAGGACGAACCGCCAAGGGGAGGTTTAGCGGTGGTTGCTCGCTGACAAGCGTATATTGACTTGCACCTTGTGAGTACATTTTTATCTTGCGAATAAAAACTTTTTATGCAGTAATGCACTATGGAGCGCTCCTTTTCTATCTAGATCACTGTACATCCCCAACGCCAGGAGCAGAACTGTGCATTCATTGCCTTGATTGAATAAGTTGCTGGAAGTTGCTACACTCAGTGTGCTAGCGCAAAGATTTACTGCTGTTTTTCATCCAGCAATACACTACCTGAAGACAAGATTTCACAGAATTCTGTAACTCATGTCATTGGTGTATTACTTTTCCTTTAACCACTTCAGGATTCTGCGTACGATCGCGGCTCGCAGGGTAAATGTAAACACGCGGGGAAGATCTTCCCCGGTGTTTACATATATACGGCGCTGCTGCGCAGCAGCTCTGTAGAGGAGATCGGCGATCCCTGGCCTCTGATTGGCCGGGGATCGCTGGCATCTGATAGGCTAAAGCCTATCCCATCAGGCGCAGGACGGAAATCCGTCCTGCGCCGCTCACAGGGGGAGGGAGAGGGAGGGAAGGGGAAGGAGGCCAGGAAGCGCTGCGGAGGGGGGCTTTGAAGAGCCCCCCCCCCAGCAGGACATCCCCCTAGTGGGGAAAAAAGGGGGGAAGTCTGATCGCCCTGGCTGCTATCTGATCGGTGCTGCGGGCTGGAGAGCCCCCGCAGCACCGATCAGAAAAATACCCCCCCCCGGCACAGAAGTGGTTAAATGTGCTCAGCATTAGAGTTTAGCATTATATCATTAAAGCTGGACAGAAGAAGTTTTCTTCTGAGGAGGTGGTATGCTATTCCAGACATGTTGAGGTAGCCTACGGCTGCCAGACTTTTTAATGCAACTCAGCAGCCATGAAGTAGTCAGTTTAGCAAACAGTTATTTTTTTTTTTTATATCTTAATCATCAGATTTACAAAGCAAACATATGGGGCATACTTCCCAGCAAGGCGGTGTCTTTAAATCAATGTTTACTACTGGCAATTATTGTGACTGTTAGCTACATATTAAATCATATAAATAGTACTTAGACAAGGAAAATAACACAGTTGCAATGACCTGTTGTGGGTAGTTCCACAGATTCAACTCAAACACTCTAAGTAAATCATTGTGTTTCATGCTTCATGCAGCCAGTCAAACAGTGAGAATTTTGTTGCCGCACTTGACACCTCTCTCAAAGCATTTTTTTTTTTTTTTTACAAAACAGCTGTTTTTGTATTAGTAGGTGGGATGGGTGCTGTTGCACTTTCATCTTGCAGCGCTGGGTACCTGATTCAAATCCCAGCCAAAGCACTAACCACATGGAGTTTGTATGGTCTCCCAGTGTCTGTGTGGGTTTCCTCCCGGCCCTCCGGCTTCCTCCCACATCCCCAAAAAACATACTGATAAGTTAATTGGCTTTCCCCTAAAAATGACTCCAGGATTACAATTAACATATATGACCAAGGTAGGGATTAGATTGTGAGCCCCTCTGGGGACAGTTAGTGACAAGACTATATACCCTGTAAAGTACTGCAGAAGATGTCAGAGCTGTATACATACTAAACAATAATAATAATAATAGTATGTCTAGATAAAAGGGTCTTAAGTGGCTATGAAAGTGTTGACTTAGGACTTGCACCATGAAGAATAAAGCACTGCATTGATTAGTATCTGGACAGTGCTGACCTTTCTGCAATTGTAATGGCTGCTACATCTCACAGGCATATTTATGACCTCATGTGCACCCAATAGAGGCAGATTAAAGAATTTCAATACACTTATCAAGAAAGGAGGCATGTTTTACAGTACAGGCAGTCCCTTACTTACAAATGGGTTCCGTTCCTGGAGATTGTTTGTAAATTCAATTTGTTTGTAAGTGAATTCATTTGTTAAACATGGTACAGCATGGATAAATGATTTATTATTGGACAACTCTGGATTTAGACATACTGTATAGTATAAACTATGATTTTTTTGGGGTGGTTTTCAATGTGCTTTTAAAGTCTTTTAAAGGACAGTTCATACAACACTGTAACATTTCACAACAAAAATATGTAGTAAAAAGCAGTACTGTATATTTTGTTCATGAAGACAATTTGGTTTTTATCTCCGAAACATTGTAACTACAGTTGTTTGTAAGTAGGGGACTGTTTGTATAGGCAATGCACTTTACTGTAACAACCTCCCTAGCGGTATGGACAGATATATCCATCCATAAAAACATGCTGTGAACAGTATAAACGTGCATACACATCAATACTCTCCTGCACTGTATACTAGACCCTTGCTTGACACATTTTGGCAAGTTACAGGGAAAAAAAATAAATTTTATCACTTTTTGCACAGAAATCCTGGGGAAATTGAACGCTAGGGAGGTAAGGGCATTTGTAAAGTGCTTTATTCCTATATGACTAAATGCATATACAGTAGGCAGCTAAGGAGAGTCCCCTGGAACACCACTTTGTGAGCTCCTCTGGGTGTGTATGTGCGAGAGAGTACCAACATTTACATAGAATTAAGCTATCAGTATGTTCTTGGAATGTGTAAGAAACCAGAATGTGCAGATGAAACCCACATAAACACAGGAAGAGCATGCAGACTCCATGCAGATCATGTTTTTTTCCAGGATTTGGATTCACACCCAGGACTCAAGAGCTTTGACATGAATGTGCCAGCAACTACTGTACATGCCTGTGCTGTATGGAGGGCGTGAGAATTTCTTGCCGTCCACCTCAGCAAAACCAGGTAATTTTCCATAACCTGTATGACTGGGGGGAAAAAAACAACACAATAGTGATTGTTTACACATGTAACTCTGACTCTGCCTGCTAAGTTTGGTGTATGAAGTAAACACATACTTCGCTTTATAGCGTACACAATTAATCAGTAGATAACCTATCCATTGCACTATGCTGTTCATTAAACTTTGCTTCATTACCTGAGAGATAATGGCATTGATCGAATTCTAAAGCATGTAGTCAGCAGCAGTCTACTGCAACGTGATGGAACCTGTGTGAAGTGAGCCTTCTGGACAATTGTTTGCCTGAATATCAGTTTTGTTGTTAACGTGGACCTGAACTTTTGCCCAGAACAGAAGGAAAACAGAGAAATGCCCCCTGTATGTATTTAGAGAGTTTAATCTAACTCCCCATTATCTGTGTCTAATCACAAGCTGTAATTTGATCTCTCCCCTGTGTCACCTGACTGCCATGGCAGATAAGCTTATTTGAAAACACAGGATGTTACCAATATGTCTGCTTCCATAGAAGCAGGAAGTAAAAACACTGGAGATTTATTTTAAATTTGTATCAGTTGTAACAAAGGAATGTTTCTTTAATGGTTATTATGTATCTTTTAGAGCACAGAGGAAGTTCTGAGTTCAGGTCTGCTTTAAGTGGACTTGAACACTAAACACATTTTCTATTTGCTCAGGAAATATTTCCTAACAATAATAGGAAATGTATTTATGCTTTTGCCTACTTTTCCTGTGAGCATTAAGTCTCTTCTCCACATGTTTGTGTTTCACCTTTTGAACATGGACTGAACCATACTGAATTCCACAAGTTCTCTGATCTAAATAGTTGTAAATGTGCACCTTTACCTTAACGCCCTTTGAATGAACACCTTTTGGACTGGGACCCACTACAAATCGCAAAGCGCTATCGCAATCGCTAGGGTTTTGTGGTAGCGCTTCGCAAATGATTTTAGAAGCGATTTCCGTGTCCCCATAGAATACATTAGAGTGCAAACGCTCACAAAATGCTTCATTTCCTGCGATTGCGATTAGCTCTAATCGCAATCACTCTAATGGGTTCACTACTATTCACTTTCATTGGCAAAGCATTTTTGAAAAAGCTGGCAATTGTCAGCGACCCAAAAGCACTCTAGTAGCGGGTCCCAGCCCTAAGGCTGTGTTCCCACTTGAGCTGAGAATGGACATTTTTTGCCCATTCCCCTCTCAATGCAAAACCGACAGTGAACGGCTCCTATTTTATACATAGGAGTCCTTTACACTTGTCAGTCTGCAGTGGATCCATGAGATCTGTTGCAGTCAGCAGTCTGTGATAATCCTGGGCCAGGGGAATGCATTCCCTCACATAGCCTATGGAGGTAACACATCTGCCCAGGCTACAGCCAGACCACAGCAGACCATTGTAGCGGACACTACACTGTCCACCCCCTGCATGTGTTGCGGGAGCAGCTGGGAACCGAGCTTCAAAGTGTAAACCCAGCCTGGAGCAGGCAGCGTGTAGGGCCGGTTCTCTCATGAAGCAAGGTGAAACACTTGCTTCAGTCGCAGAGATTACAGGGGCGGCATGAGGTGAAGAGGTCATCATTGGGGAAAAGCAGCTTGTTGTGCTGTGTGAGGAGTCTGACAGTGAGTGAGGATAGGGGAGGCAGGAGAGCAGCAGTGTTTCATTTGACTTGCATAGCAGAAGGGAGGAGGTGGCACTGCTGTACTGACTGAGGAGAAATGGAGGCCGGCCGACTGGCTGAGGGGGTGCAGTTTGTTTGTCACAGACTCGCAGCCAGCCAGTGTGTTATTGTGTTGAGCTGCAGCCTGTCATCTCTCAAGTTGCTGGACATGCTCTTTTGCTGACTAGGAACATTAAATGAAGCAGAGTAAATTGTTTGGTGCTGTACGATGATTCCAAATCAGGCAGGAAGGTGAGGCGCATCCTCATAAGTTTGCCTCAGGCAGCAAAAAATGTAGAACTGGCCCTGGCAGCGTGATGAGAATGCACCACTCAGTTGAAGTTGCAGTAAACAATGCAAAGGCATGTGGATTTGAGATCTTGCAGCATCTGCCTTATGCTCCTGAACCGTTATCTTGTAAAGGCTGCCCAAAGCTAATTCCAGGTTGGCCAGGGTCAGTGAGCAGTGTGCAAGCGCTGCCATGTGACACGCGTCCTTGGTCGCGCACCAGTGATCAGAAGCGCTCTGGGCATGCTCACTATGTAGGCATGACGTCATGACTATGTAGTGCGCATGCACAGAGCGCTCCGACCATGGGCATGCAACCAAGGATGTGCGTCTCCGGGCAGTGCATGTGCACTGCTCACCGACCTGGCTGACCTGGAAATATCTTCAGGCATTTTTTACAAGATAATCATGGGGGCCAGAGAAAAATTGGCGGGAGCAGTGGGTATCAGGAACACTTGCTACACATCCGTTTTGAAAATTGTCAAAAGCAAAGGTATCTTTTAAGGCCTAATCTGCATACTTCTGAAATAATAATTTTTTGCAGTACCAAGAAACGCTGGGAAAATGTATCAGTCTGGATGGACTACAAATCAAAACAAAATTTCTGTCAAATGTTTAAAAAGGTAATAATTAAAACTTTAATATTCCCCCTCGTATATGTAACATCTGCGGCTGCGGGCACGCCGGGTGTCTCCGCAGCCGCCACGTGTCCCTGTTCAGAGGTGTTTTCCGTTCCGTCGGTGTCTAGCACGCCGAGGACGGAATTGTCATTTACACAGAGGGTTGCTTTGTCGCGCGGCCACGCGCGTAGACAGGACCTTTATGCTGGGAGGAGGCGCGTCAGCTGACCTGCTGGTCGGCTGACGTCAGAGGGGACTCACACCGCTCTGAATTGGTTGATTATTGGTGGGCGCGGCTGTGAGGTCTCCTCTGCTTCTTAAAGAGACTCTGTAACAACAAAAAGATCCCCTGGGGGGTACTCACCTCGGGTGGGGGAAGCCTCCGGATCCTAATGAGGCTTCCCACGCCGTCCTCTGTCCCACGGGGGTCTCGCCGCAGCCCTCCGAACAGCCGGCGACTGTGCCGACTGTCAGTTCAATATTCACCTTTGCTGGCTCCAGCGGGGGCGCTGTGGCGACTTTCGGCACGGAAATAGACGGAAATACCCGATCTCCGTCGGGTCCGCTCTACTGCGCAGGCGCCGGAAACTTGCGCCAGCGCAGTAGAGCAGACCCGACGGCGATCGGGTATTTCCGCCTACTTCAGCGCCGACAGCCATCAGAGCACCTGCGCAGGAGCCAGGAAGGTAAATATTGCGTCACGGCTGTACGGAGGGCTACAGCGAGACCCCCGAGGGACGCAGGACGGCATGGGAAGCCTCATTAGGATCCTGAGGCTTCCCCCACCCGAGGTGAGTACCCCCCAGGGGCCATTTTGTCGTTACAGTTCCTCTTTAAGCCTTCTCTGCTCACTCGCAACCTGTCTGCGGTTGCGAATACATACGTGTTAGCGCTCAGACCTTAGACTAGTATCCGGTGTGCTTTGATCTGGGAGGAAACCAGGGATTTAACACAAGACTAGGATATTATTATTACTGTATATTTGATACTCTGTGTATGACTCTGGCTATCTCTTACTCTGCTCTTGCTTATTGATTCTGTTTCTCTGCCTATCTGATCTAGTTGCTGAAACACTGCCTGAATACTTACTACTCTCTTGCTTACTGATTCTGTACTGTATCTGTCTCTCAGTTGCCGAACCCAGCCTGTCTGACCTCTCTACTCACCAGTGGGCCCTTGCCACTGGGGAGGTGTTCCAATAGTACCCACCAGCTCCTCTGGTGAGGTTCTGCCAAACTAGTCAAGTAACTGTGTTCTAATAGTACCCACCAGCTCCTCTGGTGAGGTTCTGCAACTAGTCAGTAACTGTGTTCTAATAGTACCCACCAGCTCCTCTGGTGAGGTTCTGCCAAACTAGTCAGTAACTGTGTTCTAATCGTACCTACCAGCTCCTCTGGTGAGGTTCTGCCAAACTAGCCAGTTACTGTGTTCTTATAGTTCCCACCAGCTCCTCTGGTGAGGTTCTATCTATCTATCCGATACTGTGTTCTAATAGTGCCCACCAGCTCCTCTGGTGAGGCCTAGTTATTCTACTCTGTTACTATTGCACCAAGCACTATACACTACTGCATTATCCTGTTAACTATACCTGCATTATTGGTGATTCTGCAGATCACCATATAATCAGGTATAGTGTCTGTATTATTGGTGATTCTGCAGATCACACATAATCAGACATCTGTGTTGCTACACCGATCGTTACAGTATAACTGTCAAAGCCTGTTATCACTTAGTTAGTGATTTCAGAAACTAAAATTATCTACCCATAGTCCCTTATGGAAAATCCAAGATGTCATCCAGTTTATCTGTTACATTTTCATTTTTTTTTTGCAATAATTCTGTTCTATTCTTCTCACTGGTTCATTTTAATGTTAAATACAGATTTATTGTGCATTTCTTTAATAAAGATTCTTAGAGCGTACAAGCCATTTTTACCCATGGTTTAACAGATTATTATGTTAAAAGCATATAAAAATTGTCCCTAAATTGGTGGTTAAAATTGACTTGTGACACCTTATTTTGCTCACCAAAGGCTAGACAATTTACTAAGAAGATGCAAAAAAAAAAAAAGCCTCTTGTGACAAAATGCAGGCAAACAGTTTGATAAATTGGGACTTAGGCTTGGAACCCACTTGCAGCGCATTTCTAAGCGGTTGTGATTTGAAAAACTCTTGCTAATGCAATGCTACGGGGGATTAAAAAAAAAAAAAAAAAAAAAAAAAAAATCACATCCTTCAAGTGGGATAACACCCATAGCATTACATTAGCAAGAGCATTTCAAATCCCAACGCTTAAAAAGGGTTTAGAAAAGCGCTGCTAGTGGGTTGCAGGCCTTATACGAGAGGAATTCAGTTTCCTCAACAACAATGGATTTCCAGTTTGAAAGGACAATGTAGCAGTATTGACATTGTAAGTGTTCAACTCAAATTAAAAGGTTTAAAAGAGAACCTGTACTGAGTAAAAATATTTCAAATAAACACATGAGGTAACTTCAGATGAACATTACATAGTTACCTTGCCATCAGTTGCTCTCAGAAGCTCACCATTTTCTTCTGACAACAATCCCTTCCAGTTCTGACAATATTTTGTCAGATCTGAAATATATCAGTTGCTGTCAATAAAATATCAGTTGCTGTCAGTTATAGCTGAGAGGAAAACTGATGTACCAGGTAATACCCATGTTTCCCTATGGCTCAAGTGGGCGATGTTACAGTTTAACTGTGTGCTGCTGACCAGAAAGCTGTTATGGGTAATGACCATTTTTAAAATGGAGGATGGAAAATTCCCTTGATCACAGTGAACAAACAGGACGCGGGACAGGAGAAAGACACTGAGGAGTAGACTACATGGAAGGTAAGTATGACTTGTGTATGCTTATTTTGACTTTTATTTTCAGTTTAGGTTTTCTTTAAAGAGGAACGCCAGTGAACATTTTTACTGTTGGCAGGTGATGTAGCTGCTGCATGGTTTTTGGCAGTTGGAAACCGCTGTAAACAGCTATTTCCCACAATGCAGCAAGGTTCACAGACAGGAAACTGCCAAGAGTACACTTTTCTTGTTTCTTGTGGGAGGGGTTTCACCACAATATCAGCCATACAGCGCCCCCTGATGGTCTGTTTGAGAAAAGGAATAGATTCCTCATGTAAAAGGGGTTATCAGCTACTGATTGGGATAAAGTTCAATTCGTGGTCGGAGTTTATCTTTAAAAGCTTTATTATATTGCATTTGTTTAGTATTACAGATATATTGTTTGCCTGTTTTCCGGGTCATCTGTGGTAGACTTGTTTCTGTTGACACACCAGTAGAAAACACATAAGAGAAGTGTGCATTGAGCTAAGCCTCGCCCCAGGCACAGAGAAGAAGGGGAGAAGGCTGGAATGGGGAGATGTGAAGACACGGCCTTCATTTGGCCAGGGGACATTAAATAATTCTGATGACCTTTAACAGAAGGCGCACTACAGCTGTCAGGGACACAGGGGGCGACTACTAGGCAAAGGGGAAGGAGGGGGGGGCACATACTCCCTGTTAATCTCCATCAACGTTAAAATGATTGTAATGTGTGCTGGAGGGCAGACCACCCCCTCCTCCATCTAGAGAACATCTAAATGATATTTTAATGAGCATGCAGCCCATCTCATTTATTCTGTGATTTTATTGTGGCAACCTTCCTTGGCATTTCAAACAAGTACTTTATTAAGCCTTAATGAGAAGTTAAAGAAAAGGATTTAAAAAGGTTACACTGTCTGTATGAGGAAAATGCAGAACGCTGCTTCCTCCCCATACTGTATGTACGGCCAATATTAACACTGGGTGTAGATACTGGCAGTTTCTGCATAAACAAAGCCTAATTGCATTCTGGCTATCGTGCCTCAGTATTCTGATTTTGACTCAACCAATGATCGCGTATATAAAAAGGATGACTTAGAGACCTAGTTCAGGCTCATGATTAGTTTAATGAATAGTGTGAGGAATAAAGCACGATTCATATAAAGCACATCGTTTTGAGCCTTGCACATAAACAGTCTTTTTTTAACTGGCTAGATTACGGTCCTGTTGGCCGAACTGAACAGCAAGGCTGGATTTGTATGTTTCACCGCCCAAGCAGGGTCACAACTACAAATCATAGGGTCCCCGAGCAAACCTTTGATGAAGTCCCTCAGTGCTCACACCCCTTCCCTTTCCTACCCCTGGAGACCCTCACAGCCCGGGGGCCCATCTTGCAATGGTCATAAAACAAGTGTGGCCATAATAATCATCACACCCATAACACGTGTAGCTACAAAAACACCTGATCTGAAGGATGGACTGAAATAGAACTTGGGGCCCCCTTACAGCTCTGGTCCCCCTGAAGGGGCTGTTCCCCTGTAGTTACTTTCCTGTGCCCAATGCCGTTGTCACCAACCGCCCCAAACTAACAGCATCCTGACCAACTCCATCTAACAAATGCAAAGTTTTTCCCAGCAAACACAGAACCATAACTGATTTCAAATAAACTTTTTTAAAAAAAATTGCATGAGAATTATTATCTCATTGGGGGCCATTGACATATCCGTTTGTTGAGGTCTGTCCCTTGTATCAGACCATTTGAGGCTCAAGCATGAACTAAACCTTGAAATGTGCTATAACTGAGGAGGAACTGGGGTACGGGGATGGAGGCAGTTAGAAGCAGGATGGCTCGCCATTGTGCTGCCCCTCCACACTGTCCAGTCAATTGTACAGGAATAGATGGTTTCCAAGCAAAGCCAGCAATCCTGAATGCTGCTAGGACCATTTGTAAAAAAAGCTGGACAGTGCTACAAATCTTTAGTTAGGTAAGCTATTGTACATGTTTTTTAACTGCGCATTTAGCACTGTATGGGGTTCAGATTTAACTGTATTGTACATCCTCCTTAGTGACTCACCATCACCAATTATCTCTTTCTGTTTTGTGGTTACATCTAGTGTTAGCTCAATGTAACCTGGGATTAAAAAACACCTGAAGTGAGACTGATATGGAGGCGGACATATTTATTTCCTTTTAAAGGGACTCAGAGCTCAAAATCAAAATGAAATTTGACTCTCCTTGGGCTTTCTGCAGCCCACCACGACGGCAACCTGGCTCTTCTCCCAGGCCTTCTCCCAGAGATGGCTGCCCGGCGGCTTCCGGGCGGCTCCAGCCGACACTGGCCCGAGTGTCGTGTACCTTCTTCTGCATACATCACGTATGACTCCACACGATGGCCACCTTGCATCATCACGGCGGCCGGCGTGCCAGTACGGCGCATGCGCCATACTGTCACGCCGGCCGACGCGATGACGCGAGGCGGCCGGCGTGATGAAGTCAGCCGTGACGTATGCGGAAGAGAGAGCCCGACACTCGGGCCAGTGTCGGCTGGAGCCGCCCGGAAGCCTCCGGGCAGCCATCTCTGGGAGAAGGCCTGGGAGAAGAGCCAGGACGCCATCGTGGGACCTCCCGACCTACGGTGGGCTGCAGAAAGCCCAAGGTGAGTACAAATTTCATTTTGATTTTGAGCTCGGAGTCCCTTTAAACAATGCAAATAGCCTGGCTGTCCTGCTAATCCTTTGCTTCTAATACTTTTAGCCATAGACCCTGAACAAGCAAGCAGATGGGGTTTTTCTGACTAAAGTCTGCAGGACTGCCAGGCAACTGGTATTGTTAAAAAAATAAATAGGGGTCATGCCTGATCCAGATGGCCACCTAACTCCCAATTTCCGTCTCTAATAGCAGCACACAGCGGCTCAAGGCATCATTATCATACTCCAGCAGTGTTCTCCCCAAGCTCTTTAAGACGGGCGCTCCGACCGGCTAATTTTGGTGAGCACTTGGCTCACCCACCTGTCATCAGCTCGCCTCTTTATCCTCCTCCTATGCTGTAAGCAGAGTTGCGCCGGCCCTGCATTCCCCCATCTTGCCCCACCCGGCTGGTAAAAATTTCTGGGGAAAACTATGTCCAAGATCACGATCTACCCGCACCAGATCCCTCTTGTCAGTGAGGAGTCCCAAGCTGCCCAATGAGCAGAAAAAAAAACAGCAGAACAGTTAAAATTTACAGACTTTTTTGCTGCCTTCTCTCTCAGCAGGACCCAAGATGGCGCTGGTGGACCCTGACATAATATGCAAAAAGCTTTTACAACCTCATTGAGGTAATGGGAGGTCGTGTGCTGCTATCTTATACTTCTCGGAGCGGAGACTTTCTCTACAATCTTTTGCTTTCTTTCTTTTTGATTCTTTTGCTGTTTTTTTCTTTTTCCTGCTTGTTTTTTTGTTCTTCATGCTCTGAATGATTGATAGTCAACATTGCTGCATAATATTCTGGATTAAAATGTAGTTGTTTACGAAGAATATTGTTTGTATAGATATCTATGGACCTGTTGTCAGGTCATTCTTACCAGTGTTCCCATGTTGGGGACTGCACATCATTTGTGGAATAATGCTCTGTCCACATGTGCACATTATATACAAGTTTTCATGAATCTTTGTTGACTCAATAGAGCTGCATTCACAGTGGGACATTGCGGAGCTGCGTTATAAACTCTTATAACGCAACTTCCCGCACTGTATTGCTAATCCTATGGGGCGTTCAAAGTGCAACGTTGGTGCCGTATTGTAACGTGTAGTGTTATGGTAAGGCACTGCTTGCAGTACATTACCTCTTAACGTACATGTTACCAGGCACAGAAAAGTATGCTTCTCATTGCCTGTATGCTTTACTGTACCTACTGTATGCGATGGTAATGCATTCTTAATGTGCTTTACCACCTTTTTTTTGCGTTGCGTTTTAATGCTGCGTAGTGACTTTAACTTCGTATTACAACGCAACGTCCCACAGCCTAAAACGTGACTTTCAAAAAATAAAATGCATTTTAAACCCCCAGTAGGCAGGATTGTGCTTTTTCACCAACATTTGGGTACTTTTTCAATCGTAAAATGCTGAAAGGTTATTTTAAAGAGAAGATGAAAATAATCTCCTAGGAGAAAACTCAGGAGGAAAAGTGAATTGTATAGGGGCCCTGGTATCCTGTTAGTTATGCAATATCAGGGTTGTTGCTCTTTTTTGCATGTTTCAAGTATAATCTCTCTAATCATCGGATTGAATATAATGTTACAAATGTGCTCTCTAGGACTATAGGGGCCCATACACTCAGCCAATTTTCAATCGATCGCAAATCGATCGACCAATCAATCGATTTGCGGCTGATTTCGATCGATTTCAATCGATCTGACATGTTGGAAAATTAGGCTTCTCTTGAGATGGCTTATTATTTTGCATGGAAATCTGATGACAAAAAAAGTGTATGGCCACTTTTAGTATACCACAGTCACACTTTTTCATGCATAACTCAAAATGCTTAAGCACAAGAGATAGGTTCTATGGCGCCTTATCTATAATCTATTAACATCACAGGCATGAACTCAGATAGGAAGAGATTTCTCTTTTGGAAGCTGGCTAAACAAATATAATGCTGATATAGGGCTTGATTCACAAAGCGGTGCTAACCTACTTAGCACGCCTAAAGTCTTTAGACGTGCTAACCAGGGTGCTAAGTAGGTTAGCACCGGATTTCTCAAGCAGATCGTGCGTTAACTTTGTGCGTGCAAAGTTTTATGCGCGCAAAGTCCCATAGGCTTTAATGGGCACTTTGCGCGGAGCGCCCTGCGCTCTGTGCAGTGTGCGCGTAAAGTTTTACGCGCGAAAACTCGTTTAGACGTGCTAAGGGGATTTTCACAGGCGTGCTAACAGTTAGCACCGCTTTGTGAATCAAGCCCATTGTGTGTTCAGCAATCCTTCCTAGCAGCTCAGGCTTAGCACTTACAGTGATAGGACAAAGAGTGTTTGTAAACTTTTAAGTACATAGATCCTAATGGGTGTTACTAATTCTTATTTGCTGAATGTCCAATCCAATCTCCACAATCAATAATGTATATAACCCAAACACAAGACACATTTCCTTCTTAAAGGGAAGGTTTAGGGAGGGTGGGTAAAAAATAAAAATCAATTTCCACTTACCTGGGGCTTTCTCCAGCCCGTGGCAGGCAGGAGGTGCCCTCGCCGCCGCTCCGCAGGCTCCCGGTGGTCTCCGGTGGACGACCCGACCTGGCCAGGCCGGCTGCCAGGTCGGGCTCTTCTGCGCTCCAAGGCCCGGAACTTCTGCGTCCCACGCCGGCGCGGTGACGTCATCGGACGTCCGCCGGGCTGTGCTGCGCAGGCGCAGAACTACTGCGCCTGCGCAGTAGAGCCCGGAGGACGTCCGATGAGACCACCGGGAGCCACCGGAGACCACCGGGAGCCTGCGGAGCGGCGGCGAGGGCACCTCCTGCCTGCCACGGGCTGGAGGAAGCCCCAGGTAAGTGGAAATTGATTTTTATTTTTTACCCACCCTCCCTGAACCTTCCCTTTAAATAAAGTTCAAAAGAAAATGGACCACATTGAACAAGGATACAAGATCATGTGTGGGGATTTTTGTATTTCAGAAAATAAACTTGACTCCTCATCTTGTAGAATCACAGCCCCACCCCATCTTTAAAGGGGAACTGAAGAGAGAGATATATGGAGGCTGCCATGTTTATTTCCTTCTAAGCAATACCAGTTGCCTGGCAGCCCTGCTGATCCTCTGCCTCTAATACTATTAGCCATAGCCCCTGAACAAGCATGCAACAGATCAGGTGTTTCAGACTTCAAAGTCAGATCTGACAAGACTCGTTGCATGCTTGTTTCTGGTGTTATTCAGATACTACTGCAGAGAAATAGACCAGCAGGGCTGCCAGGCAACTGGTATTGATTAAAATGAAATAAATATGGCAGCCTCTGTATACCTCTTACATCAGTTACCCTTTAAAAATGGCTATCGCTATGGCTGAACTTTATGATATTTGGCAATTAGCTCACACTAGTGAATGCATATTCACTATTCCTCCACTTCGGTTGAGCTACCCACATTGATATGTTTTGCTACATCTACAGAAATTGGTGTCAGAGTTTGGTCAGACCAAGTTCCGATCCTTCTCTCCATGAGCCCCCACTGCTCACCCCACACAGGCAATGAAGAATAAAGACAAGACACAGAACATTTATATTGTCCTTTTCTTCCGGTGGACTAAAAACACCAGATTTGAAGCCACAAGGGTACACTCAGTAGGCAGTAGCAGTGTTAGGGAGTGTCTCTCAAGGTCTCTTTACTGAATAGGTGCTGGCTTACTGAACAGGAAGAGCTGAGATTCGAACCCTGGTCTCCTGCGTCAGAGGCAGATCACTTAACCAGTACACTATCCAGAAAAGTCTGATTATTAACTCTCAAGTATATTCATCTCATATAAGAGATTTGAGTTTAACGATACACCAGATGTGGCAAAACTCACAGTGACAAGCACATAAGGCATACATTAGGGACTTCTGTATTAAATTCTCTTCTTGTCAGGCCTGCAGGGATATCCACTCACGAATCCGCTCCAATGCCCCAATCTACCTCCACACGCTTCACCCTATGTGGCGCGTTCCCGCTTGAACGAGAGGTGAGAGACAACACCTACTCGACTTCAGTTAAGTATTGGAGCTGAATGCAAGGTGAGCAAATAAACTTCCAGGCCTAAGCAGGGATACAGAGTAGCAGAGTCCAGTAACAGTCTAAAGGGGCCCATACACCTAACGATTTTCCCGCCGATATACAGCCGTTTTGATCACAGTGATCGAAACGGCTGTGAAATCGCCGCGCACGCCTCTGACAGAACGATTGATTTCGGTCCGAAATCTATCGTTCCCGTCGATTCCCGTCGATCCGTCCGTGCAGAAGATTTTTCTCGGTCGCCGGCGGGTCGGGAGTGCGCCGTTAGCGGTGTTCAAATGCCCGACGACCGACGCAATACAGCGGGTATACATTACCTGCTACGGCCGGCGCGAATCCCCGCTCACTGCTGTCTTCTCTGCTCTGGTCTGCGGCATGCTTCACTTCTTCCTGCCCGGCAGGAAGTTTAAACAGTAGAGGGCGCTCTACTGTTTAAACTTCCTGCCGGGCAGTAAGAAGTGAAGCATGCCGGAGACCAGACCAGACCAGAGCGGAGAAGACAGCAGAGCCCTGGGGAGTCGCGCCGGCGGAGCAGGTAATGTATGCGGGGGGGGGGGGAGCAGCGGCAGCACCACCACCACAGATTGTGAACGGTTTCAGCATGAAATCGGTTCACAATCTGTTTGCAGTAAAGGCAGCCATACGATCCCTCTCTGATCAGATTCGATCAGAAAGGGATCTATCTGTTGGTCGAATCTGATGGCAAATCGATCAGTGTATGGCCACCTTAAGATCATAAACGCAGTCCTGTGGTTAGGAGCGGCACCTTTCCGTATATTGAGGGTGCAGAACCTTAGATGCAAAGCTACATCTATCATAGTCTCAAACAGTCCAAGGATAGGTTCGCACACCAGCTTCTCCAAAGAGCCAAAAGGTAGTTTTATTTCACCATAGTGCGTCAACACAGAGCATGACAATTGTTTCGGGGCCACAAGAGGTCCCCTTCCTCAGATAAGTGCAGACAAACATTTTACTATGAAGTGCACACCACATTAAATACATACAAAAACTAGAGCAGGTCAACCCACTGAAGCAGGGAACACACCCACTCATTAGAATATCCAAGCATGTAAACATGTTCTCTATGGGACAATCAGAGCTACTAATACATACTAAACACAACCTAAACAACTGTGCATATCATTTATACAATGCCCACTAGTGGGTCTCCTGGCAAACTTTTGCTGGTAGCATATGATAGTTCAAAGCGTAATGTAAACCCATGCTGTCACTCACCAACAAGTTTAAATTGATTGGCTGTCCATTCCCGCCACAGTAGATCACTCACGCTGCCCATCCTAACCGTGCAGCGATCGATATTTCGCATAGTTTACTTCCGGCCCGTTCTGCTGCATCTGGCCAATCACCGAGCCTGTCATGTCAGGGCATTGCAGCCAGTGCCAGAACGCCGCTAACCCGGAAAAGGCGTGTCGGATGAATGCGCGTAGGATCCAGTGGCTCGGACCCTCCTACGCATGCCCGAAGTCGCGTCATGCTTAAAAGTAAATAAGGGAGCGCGTGACTAAGGTTACCGAAGTCGCGTCATACTCAAAAGTAAACAAGGGAGCGCGTGATCTGGCCAATCACCGAGCCCGTGATATCAGGGCATTGTAGCAAGTGCCAGAACGCCGCTAACCCGGAAAAGGCGTGTCAGATGAATGCGCGTAGGATCCAGTGACTCGGACCCTCCTGCGCATGCCCGAAGTCGCGTCGTGCTTAAAAGTAAACAAGGGAGCGCGTGATGCTAACTAAAAGTTTGCCAGGAGACCCACTAGTGGGCATTGTATAAATGATATGCACAGTTGTTTAGGTTGTGTTTAGTATGTATTAGTAGCTCTGATTGTCCCATAGAGAACATGTTTACATGCTTGGATATTCTAATGAGTGGGTGTGTTCCTTGCTTCAGTGGGTTGACCTGCTCTAGTTTTTGTATGTATTTAATGTGGTGTGCACTTCATAGTAAAATGTTTGTCTGCACTTATCTGAGGAAGGGGACCTCTTGTGGCCCCGAAACAATTGTCATGCTCTGTGTTGACGCACTATGGTGAAATAAAACTACCTTTTGGCTCTTTGGAGAAGCTGGTGTGCGAACCTATCCTTGGACTGTTTAAGATCATAAACAGGTAAACAGAGATATCGCAGCACAGGAGGTCTAGGCAGAAGAGAGGTCAAGAATGGATCCGAGGTCAAACCAGGCAGCAAACAGTCATAACGATAATCCAGGCAATAGGTCAGTTCAGGTGGCAGACAAGGGAGGTCCAGTAAATGAGCAGAGGTCAAAGTCCAGATAATCCAATACAATAACAGCAGGTAAGTAGAGCTATCACAGGCAACATGCAACTGTCACAGCAAGGTTTAAATACTGACAGCATCCAATCAGTGGCCAGCCACATGCACACAGCAACCAATCACATGCAGGCAATAATCCTTTTTAAGTGTCAGCTGACAGAGAGATCAGCTGACACAGGTAGCAATACATGTCAGGTGCCCTGTGCTGACTAGCAAACATCCTGACTTGGTGTCAGCTATAGCATACTGGTCAAGGGATTGCCTCCTACGTGAGAGACCAGGGTTCAATCCCAGCCAGGGTCAGCATCCATTATATTTATTAAATAAACCCCTTCCTAAGTGTCAGCTGACTATCCTGTCAGCTGACACTACCTCTGTCGCCGCCTCAGACTATACTGCGGCCGAGAGGAGCGAGACAACCGCCCACCAGTATGCGCAGATCGATCCCCAGTGGGCGCATCACCAGTGGAGGACGGCTGCCGACATGCGGAAGGGCCAGGACGCGACCCTCTCTTGGCAGAGACAGCCGCGTCGCTGCATCCTGGAGGTAAGTCCCTTACACTTCTATATACAAAATATACTATATACAAAAGTCGGCCAGTGCTGGTCGTAATGGATAAAGCTACGCTTACGGATCATTACGCGTAATTTTACGCTATTACGCATTACGAAATTACGCATACGGCATAGACATTCAATTTCGGTACATGTCTATAATTACGCATAGCACTTACGCAATTACGCGTAAGTATACCGTAATTCGGGTTATTACGTTATAGGCTTACGCGTAAAATCCTACTAGCAATTAATGCGTAAGGTCATGCTGCCAAGCGGAAAAGTTGACGCATGGATCAATGTTAGGTAGCCGCCGACTTTAAGGGTTAATAGTAAAGCCCCCTTAAGTGCTAAGAGCCTCAAATTTGGAGAATATATTAAGGAGGTCAGAAGTAATAAGAGGAAAAAATTTTTTTTCAAAAAGACCTTATAGTTTTTGAGAAAATCGATGTTAAAGTTTCAAAGGAAAAATATATACATTTAAAAACCCGCCGACTTTAACGGTTAATAGCAAAGCCTGCTTAAAATTTAGGAACACCAAATTCACAGGGTATATTAAGGGGATCAGTGGGAATAAGAGGAAAAATTTTTTTTCAAAAAGACCTTATAGTTTTTGAGAAAATCGATTTTTAAGTTTCAAGGGCGAAAATGTCTTTTAAATGCGGAAAATGTCAGTTTTTTTTGCACAGGTAACAATAGTGTTTTATTTTCATAGATTCCCCCAAGTGGGAAGAGTTTTACTTACTTCGTTCTGAGTGTGGGAAATATAAAAAAAAAACGACGTGGGGTCCCCCCTCCCAGACCTCTTTAACCCCTTGTCCCCCATGCAGACTGGGATAGCCAGAATGCGGAGCACCGGCCGCGTGGGGCTCCGCACCCTGACTATACCAGCCCGCATGGTCCATGGATTGGGGGGTCTCGGAAGGGGAGGGGCAGCCAAGCTTTCCCCTCCCCCTCCGAGCCCTTGTCCAATCCAAGGACAAGGGGCTCTTCTCCACCTCCGATGGGCGGTGGAGGTGGAGGCCGCGATTTCCTGGGGAGGGGTTCATGGTGGCATCTGGGAGTCCCCTTTAAAAAGGGGTCCCCCAGATGCCCACCCCCCCTCCCAGGAGAAATGAGTATAGAGGTACTTGTACCCCTTACCCATTTCCTTTAAGAGTTAAAAGTAAATAAACACACAAACACATAGAAAAAGTATTTTAATTGAACAAAAAACATAACCACGAAAAAAGTCCTTTAATATTCTTAATTAACCATTAATACTTACCTGTCCCTTTAAAAGCCAGTTCCCACGCAATATCCTCGGAAATATACTAATCAGTTACAATGTAACAAAGTGTACAAACATTTTACTATGAAGTGCACACCACATTAAATACATACAAAAACTAGAGCAGGTCAACCCACTGAAGCAGGGAACACACCCACTCATTAGAATATCCAAGCATGTAAACATGTTCTCTATGGGACAATCAGAGCTACTAATACATACTAAACACAACCTAAACAACTGTGCATATCATTTATACAATGCCCACTAGTGGGTCTCCTGGCAAACTTTTGCTGGTAGCATATGATAGTTCAAAGCGTAATGTAAACCCATGCTGTCACTCACCAACAAGTTTAAATTGATTGGCTGTCCATTCCCGCCACAGTAGATCACTCACGCTGCCCATCCTAACCGTGCAGCGATCGATATTTCGCATAGTTTACTTCCGGCCCGTTCTGCTGCATCTGGCCAATCACCGAGCCTGTCATGTCAGGGCATTGCAGCAAGTGCCAGAACGCCGCTAACCCGGAAAAGGCGTGTCGGATGAATGCGCGTAGGATCCAGTGGCTCGGACCCTCCTACGCATGCCCGAAGTCGCGTCATGCTTAAAAGTAAATAAGGGAGCGCGTGACTAAGGTTACCGAAGTCGCGTCATACTCAAAAGTAAACAAGGGAGCGCGTGATCTGGCCAATCACCGAGCCCGTGATATCAGGGCATTGTAGCAAGTGCCAGAACGCCGCTAACCCGGAAAAGGCGTGTCAGATGAATGCGCGTAGGATCCAGTGACTCGGACCCTCCTGCGCATGCCCGAAGTCGCGTCGTGCTTAAAAGTAAACAAGGGAGCGCGTGATGCTAACTAAAAGTTTGCCAGGAGACCCACTAGTGGGCATTGTATAAATGATATGCACAGTTGTTTAGGTTGTGTTTAGTATGTATTAGTAGCTCTGATTGTCCCATAGAGAACATGTTTACATGCTTGGATATTCTAATGAGTGGGTGTGTTCCTTGCTTCAGTGGGTTGACCTGCTCTAGTTTTTGTATGTATTTAATGTGGTGTGCACTTCATAGTAAAATGTTTGTCTGCACTTATCTGAGGAAGGGGACCTCTTGTGGCCCCGAAACAATTGTCATGCTCTGTGTTGACGCACTATGGTGAAATAAAACTACCTTTTGGCTCTTTGGAGAAGCTGGTGTGCGAACCTATCCTTGGACTGTTTAAGATCATAAACAGGTAAACAGAGATATCGCAGCACAGGAGGTCTAGGCAGAAGAGAGGTCAAGAATGGATCCGAGGTCAAACCAGGCAGCAAACAGTCATAACGATAATCCAGGCAATAGGTCAGTTCAGGTGGCAGACAAGGGAGGTCCAGTAAATGAGCAGAGGTCAAAGTCCAGATAATCCAATACAATAACAGCAGGTAAGTAGAGCTATCACAGGCAACATGCAACTGTCACAGCAAGGTTTAAATACTGACAGCATCCAATCAGTGGCCAGCCACATGCACACAGCAACCAATCACATGCAGGCAATAATCCTTTTTAAGTGTCAGCTGACAGAGAGATCAGCTGACACAGGTAGCAATACATGTCAGGTGCCCTGTGCTGACTAGCAAACATCCTGACTTGGTGTCAGCTATAGCATACTGGTCAAGGGATTGCCTCCTACGTGAGAGACCAGGGTTCAATCCCAGCCAGGGTCAGCATCCATTATATTTATTAAATAAACCCCTTCCTAAGTGTCAGCTGACTATCCTGTCAGCTGACACTACCTCTGTCGCCGCCTCAGACTATACTGCGGCCGAGAGGAGCGAGACAACCGCCCACCAGTATGCGCAGATCGATCCCCAGTGGGCGCATCACCAGTGGAGGACGGCTGCCGACATGCGGAAGGGCCAGGACGCGACCCTCTCTTGGCAGAGACAGCCGCGTCGCTGCATCCTGGAGGTAAGTCCCTTACACTTCTATATACAAAATATACTATATACAAAAGTCGGCCAGTGCTGGTCGTAATGGATAAAGCTACGCTTACGGATCATTACGCGTAATTTTACGCTATTACGCATTACGAAATTACGCATACGGCATAGACATTCAATTTCGGTACATGTCTATAATTACGCATAGCACTTACGCAATTACGCGTAAGTATACCGTAATTCGGGTTATTACGTTATAGGCTTACGCGTAAAATCCTACTAGCAATTAATGCGTAAGGTCATGCTGCCAAGCGGAAAAGTTGACGCATGGATCAATGTTAGGTAGCCGCCGACTTTAAGGGTTAATAGTAAAGCCCCCTTAAGTGCTAAGAGCCTCAAATTTGGAGAATATATTAAGGAGGTCAGAAGTAATAAGAGGAAAAATTTTTTTTTCAAAAAGACCTTATAGTTTTTGAGAAAATCGATGTTAAAGTTTCAAAGGAAAAATATATACATTTAAAAACCCGCCGACTTTAACGGTTAATAGCAAAGCCTGCTTAAAATTTAGGAACACCAAATTCACAGGGTATATTAAGGGGATCAGTGGGAATAAGAGGAAAAATTTTTTTTTCAAAAAGACCTTATAGTTTTTGAGAAAATCGATTTTTAAGTTTCAAGGGCGAAAATGTCTTTTAAATGCGGAAAATGTCAGTTTTTTTTGCACAGGTAACAATAGTGTTTTATTTTCATAGATTCCCCCAAGTGGGAAGAGTTTTACTTACTTCGTTCTGAGTGTGGGAAATATAAAAAAAAAACGACGTGGGGTCCCCCCTCCCAGACCTCTTTAACCCCTTGTCCCCCATGCAGACTGGGATAGCCAGAATGCGGAGCACCGGCCGCGTGGGGCTCCGCACCCTGACTATACCAGCCCGCATGGTCCATGGATTGGGGGGTCTCGGAAGGGGAGGGGCAGCCAAGCTTTCCCCTCCCCCTCCGAGCCCTTGTCCAATCCAAGGACAAGGGGCTCTTCTCCACCTCCGATGGGCGGTGGAGGTGGAGGCCGCGATTTCCTGGGGAGGGGTTCATGGTGGCATCTGGGAGTCCCCTTTAAAAAGGGGTCCCCCAGATGCCCACCCCCCCTCCCAGGAGAAATGAGTATAGAGGTACTTGTACCCCTTACCCATTTCCTTTAAGAGTTAAAAGTAAATAAACACACAAACACATAGAAAAAGTATTTTAATTGAACAAAAAACATAACCACGAAAAAAGTCCTTTAATATTCTTAATTAACCATTAATACTTACCTGTCCCTTTAAAAGCCAGTTCCCACGCAATATCCTCGGAAATATACTAATCAGTTACAATGTAACAAAGTTATTACAATGTAACAACTTTGTTACTTTGTAACACCACCGCACCCGACGTCACTCGCCGCTCACCCGCCGGCCGCCGCATACACGCTAGTCCCCGCCGGCTCCCGCCGTCCACTCCGCCCACACCTGTCACTCATATACATGCTGGCACCCATGGGTGCCAGCATGTATATAGGTGACATGTGGGAGAGGCGGGGAGGGCAGCGGAGCCGGCGGGGACTTAGCGTCCCTTCACCCGACAGAGCTCTGAGCTATATTAGCTCAGAGCTCTCGAAAGCATCTTTGTATTTGGGCTCCAAGGAGCCCCATTGGTCCTTAGCAGACCAATGGGGTTCCTTCAAATCAGAAGGAACCCCATTGGTCTGCTAAGGACCAATGGGGCTCCTTGGAGCCCAGATACAAAGATGCTTAGAGAGCTCTGAGCTATAGCTCAGAGCTCTGTCGGGTCCTGCAGCACAGACGCGGAGGCGGCGGCGGTGGTGAGTGACGTCGGGTGCGGCGTAGTTACAATGTAACAAAGTTGTTACATTGTAATAACTTTGTTACATTGTAACTGATTAGTATATTTCCGAGGATATTGCGTGGGAACTGGCTTTTAAAGGGACAGGTAAGTATTAATGGTTAATTAAGAATATTAAAGGACTTTTTTCGTGGTTATGTTTTTTGTTCAATTAAAATACTTTTTCTGTGTGTTTGTGTGTTTATTTACTTTTAACTCTTAAAGGAAATGGGTAAGGGGTACTACAAGTACCTCTATACTCATTTCTCCTGGGAGGGGGGTGGGCATCTGGGGACCCCTTTTTAAAGGGGACTCCCAGATGCCACCATGAACCCCTCCCCAGGAAATCGCGGCCTCCACCTCCACCGCCCATCGGAGGTGGAGAAGAGCCCCTTGTCCTTGGATTGGACAAGGGCTCGGAGGGGGAGGGGAAAGCTTGGCTGCCCCTCCCCTTCCGAGACCCCCCAATCCATGGACCATGCGGGCTGGTATAGTCAGGGTGCGGAGCCCCACGCGGCCGGTGCTCCGCATTCTGGCTATCCCAGTCTGCATGGGGGACAAGGGGTTAAAGAGGTCTGGGAGGGGGGACCCCACGTCGTTTTTTTTTTATATTTCCCACACTCAGAACGAAGTAAGTAAAACTCTTCCCACTTGGGGGAATCTATGAAAATAAAACACTATTGTTACCTGTGCAAAAAAACCTGACATTTTCCGCATTTAAAAGACATTTTCGCCCTTGAAACTTAAAAATCGATTTTCTCAAAAACTATAAGGTCTTTTTGAAAAAAAAATTTTCCTCTTATTCCCACTGATCCCCTTAATATATCCTGTGAATTTGGTGTTCCTAAATTTTAAGCAGGCTTTGCTATTAACCGTTAAAGTCGGCGGGTTTTTAAATGTATATATTTTTCCTTTGAAACTTTAACATCGATTTTCTCAAAAACTATAAGGTCTTTTTGAAAAAATTTTTTTTCCTCTTATTCCTTCTGATCTCCTTAATATATTCTCCAAATTTGAGGCTCTTAGCACTTAAGGGGGCTTTGCTATTAACCCTTAAAATCGGCGGCTTTTTTATATTATACGGGAGCGTAATATTACGCGATTACGGCAGACTGTGTAATTTCAATGGGAGTTTACTGTCTTACGCGTAATTTGTTACGCGTAAAACGTAACCCTACGGTCTACGCGTAATTAATTACGCGTAATACCGTAACCTTACACGTAACGCTTACGGTGCATTTGTAGTGAATTACGATGCGTAATTACGCTAATGCGTAATTTCGGCCCAGCACTGAAGTCGGCTAGCTGTGAACAAGCTTCTATCCCAAGTTGACTAATTCGAAAAAGACCTAGTAATACTTACCGATATTAAAGGAATACTTAAGTCAAAAAAAAAAATGACATTTACTCACCTGGGGCATCCCTCAGCACCCCGAAGCTGGATGGTGCCCTCGCAGCCCCGCTCCGATCGTCCTGTCCCCGCCGGCGGCTACTTCCGGTTCGGCGACAGCCGCCGACAGGCTGGGAACGCGGCTGATTTTCCGCGTTCCCAGCCGCTGCTATCACTCTCTATGCTGCTATTGCGTCTATATAGACGCTATAGCAGCATAGAGAGTGATAGCAGCGGCTGGGAACGCGGAAAATCAGCCGCGTTCCCAGCCTGTCGCCGGCTGTCGCCGAACCGGAAGTAGCCGCCGGCGGGGACAGGACGATCGGAGCGGGGCTGTGAGGGCACCATCCAGCTTCGGGGTGCTGAGGGATGCCCCAGGTGAGTAAATGTCATTTTTTTTTTTTTTGACTTAAGTATTCCTTTAAAGCTATGCAAAATTTACAATCCTTGCAACATGAACTGAAAAATTGAATGTTTCAGGAATAATATAAATAGGACTCCCAGCTCCGATCAACAACAATCAAAGGCAGGCACATCACACAAAGAATTCAACAGATAGAGAACCTGTACACTAAAGTGACCGACTTACAGCCCCAAGAAATCGCAGATGCTTATAAATTGTCCAAACACTCACCACCATAACCTCCAGCAAAGTCTAAATGTTCTAAATTCCTTACAGCTCCCCACTCATGCATTGGAATCCCCCGATAAACCATTTCACAAACAGGAACTCTTAAAAGCCATTAAAACCCTTAAAAAGTAACAAGGACTCTGGAATGGATGACTTCATCAATACCTCTATAAAAAATTTGTGAAACATTGCACAATCCCTGACAGTGTACGTATATGTGAGTATACTGTATATGCCAGTGAGTTGGGTGCAGGTTGAGCCCAATGATGGCTCACCCTGTTTCCAGTCAAATCCCTTGCAGCGTTAAATACAATTCCCCCTCTGAGTTGTCGCAACTCGGATTACCTTGATTCGCCCCACACAGTATAACATTACTGCTACGGTGGCGCCTAGTTTTGTCTGTCTGCACTGAGCGACATACACCAAAACCACCTGCTTCGAAATCATAGACTCCTTCATTGAAGCTGCATATAATGGTTCCCTTCCTCAAATTCCAACTCGGAGGGAGATGTAATTCGCAGTATAGCGATCGATGGATTCCAAATTATTCTTACGTGCATTAAACAGTGTAACATTACTGCTATGGCGGCACCTAGTATCGTCTCTTAGTACTGAGCGGCGTGCGCTGAAAGCACCTGCTTCGACCTGACAGACACCTTCATCAAAGCTGCATATAATGGTTCCCTTCATGAGGAATTCCTCAAAAAATATTCTATATATTCCAACAATTCATAAACAAGGCAAAGACCCGAATAATCCAGGAAGCTAAAAGGCTGATTTAATCTTTTAATACTTACCTCAAGCTGCATGCTACTGTAGCTAATAGACTGGACCCGACTGATACCTTTATTAATACACCCAGATCAAGTAGGTTTTGTGCAATGCAGGCAAACTAGCAATGATACAATATACACATAAATAGGGCGATCATTGGACTACAGGTGCTCACCAATCTACAAAAATAATCTGAAAAACCTCAAAGAAGTTTATAAAATAGTAACATTTATTGAAAAACAAATACTGGAAAGATATGTTAAAACCCCATGAGATGGCCATCCCCTCACGCTAACACATGTCACGCATATCAACAAGCATGCTCCTGGCCAGGATAAAGTTGTGTGGATAAAGTTGGTGACGGCACAGAATTTCTTGCTATGGCCTACTCCAATTCTATGTATTAAATACAATATGCAGTTCAATCCAGCAGCCGCAATGGGTATGGGTTAGAAAGCAAAGCAGCACAAGCAGGGTTCAGGTTAGATGCAGCAACTAATGTTAGCAATAGTTCCCATCATAATTGGAAATTGCAACAGGATTATCTCACTACTCCACCGTCTTGGGAGAGGAGCTTGAGTAGTCCACTTGTAGTGAAGAGTCACCCTGGATCCGCTGCGCTGTAATCCGCTGTCACAACTGACCAACCGGAACAACAGTCTCCAGATCACCCATTTGCTGGCTGTATGGAAAATGACATCTTCAGTCCATATGGAAAAGGACTGGCTCAAGAAGGTATAGGTGGCCTGTAGGAGCAGGCATCAATGTGTGGCCAGGCTGAAAAGAAGGCATGCAAGTCCCATGCAGGAAGGCAGCGGAGGGTGCTGCGGGAGGGGACTGCGTCTCATGCAAGCACGTCCTTTACATGTTTCGCCGTTCTCACGGCGTCATCAGAAGGCGTGTCTTGCCGTACTGTGCGACCATTCAAATCCATTGTGGCAGCCAATCGGAGCCCGGCGGAAGTGCGCGTCATGGGCGGAAGTTACGCGTGCGGACCAAAAGGGAGGAAGTGTAGAATGTCTCACACCGCCGCGTCTCAACTCCCATTGACGCGACTCAGCAGCGCCATGATGGCTCCACAAGGACAGGTACACCAACACCATACAAACATACCAGTCACCCGCAGCGACTAGTGTCCATATTAATTATCTACAAAAGCTCAAGAAAAATAAAAAATTATATATATATATATATACTTAATTAATGGCTTGAGGTCTAAATGGGCACAAAATGTAAACTCTTTAGCCAGCCCAACAAATAACTGTTAGGACTGGAAGAGAAATCCATGCCTGTCCGAGGCACCATAGTCTCCAGACCTGCATGTAAGATTGCATAGAAAAAGCCCATCATATGCAGGACAGTAGGAAACATCGCAGTCCAATGCAAAAAGCTCAAGCAGCCCACAGGGGACCAAATACAGGTTAAAGGGGAGGAGACTAGCCAAATCAGCAGACCATCAACACGGATTCAATGAGGTAGAAAATGAGCAAAACTGAAGGTCTCATTCAGACCCGGGGATTGGCATGCTTTTAGATTATATATCCATCTGGTTTCTCTTTGAAGGAGCAGATGATCAAAGTTACCCCCCCCCCCCCGTATAGTTCCATGGATTCTACCAAGATCTACAAACCGCAATCTATTGGTAGTACGTTTCTGGCATTGTCTTACATGTCAAGCTATAGGAGTGAGAGACTCATCATTGTTCACATTCTGTATATGTTCAGATATTCGCCTCCATAACGGTCTCTTAGTTTTTCCTATATAAAAAGACCCGCAGGGACACAATAATAAATAGACCACTAATTCGGTCTGACAATTTACATAATGTTTTAGTTGGAAGGTGCTACCATTAGGGAGAAGGACAGATCTACCTACATGTATGTATCTACAGTAGGGGCAGCCCCCACATGTGTAAGTGCCCAACACTATGCAGTGGTGCCTTGGGTTGACCCCATTGAAGTGACTATGCACTAAACTATCACGTAACGACTTAGCCCTTTTAAATGTAACACGTGGTTGTTCTGGAACCACATGTCCAATAGCTGGATCATTTTGAAGTAAGTACCAGTGCTTTTGTAAAGTGTGTTTCAGAAAAGAATGTTCAGCACAGTATTTAGTCACAAAGCGCAACTCAGAAGTATTCTGAGTGGTCTGATTGTGATATCGCTGTCTCAGAAGACTCGACCGATCCCTTTTCCTGACCTTGTTGAACGCACGTCGAAGAACAGCATCGGGGTAGCCCCTCTTCAAAAACCGCGTACGTAAAGTATCGGCCTGTATACGAAAGTCGGTCTCAGAGGAACAGTTCCTCCTGACTCTCATATACTGTCCCGTGGGGATACCTCTTATGGTATGAAAGGGATGAAAACTGGTTGCGTGTAATAAAGCGTTCTATATAAGTCAGTAATGATCTGACCCTTCGTATCAATCGAAATTTTGATGTCCAGAATAGGGATCGATCGGTAGTCACACGACATCGTAAAAGTTAAATTCTGACCATTGTCATTGAGCCTTGCGACAAATGCCAGCAATTCTTGGTGAGTACCCGTCCACAGTACGAGGATGTCGTCGATGTACCTGTGCCACGATAACACGTGGCACAGGTACATCGCAAGTCCCTCGTCTGCGAAGATGGACCGCTCCCACTCCCCCAGGTACAGGTTAGCGTACGACGGGGCACAAGTTGTGCCCATCGCCGCCCCCTGCACCTGGAGGTAGTGGGCCCCTTCGAATACAAAGATGTTGTTAGTGAGCAGTAGTCTCAAAAGACCCAGCAAAAAAGTGTTATGTGAAATCTCATTACAAGCTCGTTCACGCAAAAAAGTCGCTACTGCCCTGATCCCTCCGTCGTGCGGGATGCTAGAATAAAGGGCCTCCACGTCCAGGGACACAAGAAGGGTACCCGAAGGTACACATAAACCATCTAGGATTCGTAACAATTGAGTAGTGTCCTTAATATATGATGGAAGACTCTGCACATGAGATTGGAGGTGCCTGTCAATGTATATACTCGCCTTCTCAGTGAAGGCACCCCTACTGGACACAATCGGCCTCTCAGGTGGGTCAATCAGCCGCTTGTGTACTTTGGGTAATGCGTAGAACGTGGGGACGATGGGGTCTATTACCTTCAAGAACAGCCCAACCTGTTCATCAATCACACCGTCTCTCAAAGCTCCATCAACAAGCACCCCCAGTTCAGCCATGGCACGTGTGAGCCTGGACGAGGGGGGCCCTCCGATAGCACCCCGGGCGACAGATGAGATCAAGGCACATTTTACGATAATTGAATGTGGTCATGAGGACCACATTCCCACCCTTATCTGATGGCTTAATGGTCCATTCAATATGGTCCTGTAGCCATCCAAGGGCTTCACTCTCCTCACTGGTTAGATTGGAATGTGTCACCCCACATGCGCCAAACTGCACAATGTCGCACTCCACTGCTCTAATAAACGATTTCAGACCGACATTCGTGGTTAATGGTGGAAATTTTTGGGACTTATTTCTAAATTGTAAATTAAGATGAGTGTACGGAGGTGCAAAAGACAATGCACACATATGTGACTCATGTGTAGATGGATCAGATGTACAACCCTCCGTATATAGCTCCTCTAGATCTCTAAGTGCGGCCAAATCTTCCTCAGTAAACTCTGAGGAAGTGGTTTCTTCGGGGGTCGGTCGTGATCCGCCACGGAAGGACGCAAATAGTAGTCTACGACAAAACAACTGTAAATCGACAATAAACTCAAATTTGTCAAGATTCTGTACAGGGCAGAATCCCAAACCCTTACTCAGCAAAGATTCAACTGCTGGGGGTATATGACACCCCGTAAGGTTAATTACCTGTAGACCATCTGTGGCGGAATTGCCGGCCTCCCCCGGGTTCACCACATCACAATTCAGAAGCCCCTGTGGTCTAAAAAAACCACCACAGGCTGAGGGTGAACAGGAGGCATTGCACTGCTCCTGATATACTTCCTGTATCGGAGTCTTCAGTATCAGATTTATCTCTCCTATTGGGCTGTTGATTATTTTTTGTATCTTTCTTATTGGGATTTAACGATCTCAATGGATAACGGGATTTTTTCTGCCCACTTTTCTCAGAGGTTTCACCCGCTGACGGTGGTTGCGAGTCCTCACTCGCACCCACCGAATCAGACTCTCCACTGGTGGGTCCTTGTCTGGGTATAGATTTTGGTGGCCTACCTCTAGGGCGAGGTTGTTTAGGTTTATTTTCCCAGCGATATGCTGTACCAATTTTGTATGCCAATTTGTCGCTCGTGATTTTGCGATCTTTCACAAAAATCAAATCGCGGTTGTATTTCTTAATGTGAATGGTCAAAGACTCATTTCTTTTCTTATAAAGAGGATCACTTGAAAACTCACTCAGTTCGGCCGTGATCTTTTTGATCTCCACCTCTACTTCCGCCAGTTCGGACTCGCCCAACTCACTAAGTAAGGACAGACAGGCTTGGGCGCAATTATCAAAGTTCGCCTCCCATCGTTTCTTAAAATCAGAGGTTATATTTTTGCGATGGGGAAAAATTTGAGTTCTCAGCCACGCTGGTGCCAAGTGATCGTCCTTATAAATATTATTATATTTAATGTTCCACCATAATCTAGATTTACGTTCATATAATCGCTCTAATTTCCTGAATCCTGAGTTGATGGTCTGCTGAGCTCCCCTACTCACCACCGTGAGCGCACAATCACTTTCCACCTCGGACACGATGCTGTCCCACTGTAGCATATTAACCTCTGGTATAGAGTAACCCCGCCAAATCTCCCTCCAGGATCTAGGTGACCCCGGTGTAGCCTGTAAAAACGGGTATCTCGCCCTACGGGAGTGGCGTGAGTAGACTCAAAACATGCAAAAATCTACTGATTAACACGTGACACCTGTATACACAAATACAATATACACATAAATAGGGCGATCATTGGACTACAGGTGCTCACCAATCTACAAAAATAATCTGAAAAACCTCAAAGAAGTTTATAAAATAGTAACATTTATTGAAAAACATAAATACTGGAAAGATATGTTAAAACCCCATGAGATGGCCATCCCCTCACGCTAACTAGCAATGATACAAGGCAAGTTATCGGTCTTCTGCATAAGCTAAACTTCTGTTGGACACCTTGTCTACTTGTCTCATTGGATCTGCAGATTGAGGTCAGCATTAAAAAATAAAATAAACCTGTAATTTCCTGGGTTACTCAGGTGTTTGCCTTGTTTATGTTCACTGGGTGTACCTTCAAGAAACGCTTAAAGGGATACTGTAGGGGGTCGGGGGAAAATGAGTTGAAGTTACCTGGGGCTTCTAATGGTCCCCCACAGACATCCTGTGCCCGTGCAGCCACTCACCGATGCTCCGGTTCACTTCTGGAATATCAGACTTTAAAGTCTGAAAACCACTGCACCTGCGTTGCCGTGTCCTCGCTTCCCCTGATGTCACCAGAAGCGCACGGCGCAGGCACAGACCAAACTGGGCCTGCACAGTACGTTCCTGGTGCCATCAGCGGGAGTTAGGACACGGCAACGCAGGCGCAATGGTTTTCAGACTTTAAAGTCTGAAATTCCAGAAGTGAACCAGAGGCGGGCCCGGAGCATTGGGGAGTGGCTGCGCGGGCACAGGATGTCTGTGGGGGACCATTAGAAGCCCCGGGTAACTTCAACTAATTTTCTCCTGACCCCCCTACAGTGTCCCTTTAAGTAATAAGGCTACACAGGTTTCATACTTCAGGTAATTATCGCTTTATACTCCTCTCCTTCAGAATCTGCCACCAATGAGGACATAATCTCGCAAACCTGAAAAGATATCCAATGGCATCAAACAAGGATGTCCCCATCTCCGATTATTTTTGTTCTCCTTTTAGAGCCTTTAGCACTAAAGATTAGAAGCAATCCTTTGATCTCTTAGAGGATATGTACCATATGTTTTAATGCTGGACTGGCTGTTTATATTATTTTCCTATGCAACTTCCTCCTTTTGTTAGACCCCATTGTACAATACTCTTTGAAGTTTTCCATATGATAATATCAGAGATTATACATACAGTAATGTGTTTTTCTTGTCCTAGAAATCTTCAGCCCTGTGTTTTTGCATATATGCCCTGAAAGGAGGTGAAAAACTTCAGCTATATAAAGCCGTTTGGTTAAAGCATTAAAGCTGGTGGGGGGGGATTATATTTACTTGCCTGTGGTTTCTTCCAACCCCTGGCATTCAGTCTAGTCCCTTACTGTAGTTACTCCAAGGTGCCGCTATCCCCTCCAAAAGATCCTTGACCACAGCTGTGAGCGTAGGCTACCACGCACATGCACACCTCTCGCCATGTGCTAATACAGTTCACAAAGACTTAAACTGTGCAAGCGCAGAATGCTCCCAGCCACGGGAGCGTGATCGAGAGAGGTGCACAGATGCACCCAAGCATTGGCAGTAGCCTTTGACCACAGCTATGGGAAGGGACCTTTTGGAAGGGACAGTGATGACACCCCGGAGGGCAGCTGAAGTTCAGCAAGGGACCCGATAGACTGCTAGGGATGGAAAGAGCCTGAGGTAAGTAAATCTAATAACCCCTCAGCTTGAGTATCCTTTAAAAGGACTCAGCACCTCTCATGGGTATGGCTTTAAAGGGAACCTGCACAGAGTGAAACATTTTTAAAATAAACACATGAGGTAACTTCAAATGAACATTACATAGTTACCTTGCCATCAGTTCCTCTCAGAAGCTCACCATTTCCTTCTGACAATGACCCCTTCCAGTTCTGACAACATGTTGTCAGAACTGGAATATATCAGTTGCTGTCAGTTACAGCTGAGAGGAGAACTGATGTGTCCATGTTTCCTCATGGCTTAAGTGGGCGATGTTACAGTTTAACTGTGTGCTGGCCAGAAAGCTGTTATGGGGTAATGGCCATTTTCAAAATGGAGGACAGAGAATTTCATTGATCACAGTGGACGAACAGGACGCAGGAGAGGAGAAAGAGATTGATAAGTAGAGTACACGGGAGACAAGTATGACTTGTGCATGTTTATTTTGACTTTTAATTTTCAGCTCAGGTTTTCTTTAAAGAGACTCCGACCAGTACTGCAAAGTACTTAAAGAGGAACTCCAGTGAAAATAATGTAATAAAAAAAAGTGCTTCATTTTTACAATAATTATGTATAAAAGATTTAGTCAGTGTTTGCCCATTGTAAAATCTTTTAAATCCCTGATTTACATTCTGACATTACATGGTGACATTTTTACTGTTGGCAGGTGATGTAGCTGCTGCATGCTTTTTTGGCAGTTGGAAACAGCTGTAAACAGCTATTTCCCACAATGCAACGAGGTTCACAGACAAGAAACTGCCAGGAGTACCATGGTCCTCAGAGTTTCTTGTGGGAGGGGTTTCACCACAATATCAGTCATACAGCGCCCCCTGATGGTCTGTTTGTGAAAAGGAATAGATTTCTCATGTAAAATGGGGCATCAGCTACTGATTGGGATAAAGTTCAATTCTTAGTCAGAGTTTCTCTTTAAAGATGCATACCTTTCTGTAGCTTGTGCTCTCCTCTTTCATTTGATGCCGGATCGGCATTCTACACCAAATAGTTTTTGTTCGATTTCAATTTAAAAAAAAAAATTGTGGCTGCAATCTTGGCTATGTTATAACTTCCTGGTTACCCGTCTTCTCTGTTAGAGAAGTGCATCCCTGAATGAAGCAGGAAGAGGAAGTGACACGCATTGCCATTGCAAGAGGCTCCTCCAGAGGGGTCATAGCACGACTTTGTTGGAAGTAGTCTGGCTTAAAGGCATACCCATGAAAGGTGCTTGGAATCCATTTAATCACTTAAGCCTATCTGGACGAACATTCTCATCCAGATAAGCTGCACGTGCTCCCGCTGCCGGCCTTTAGCCCAGCGATCAATGTATGGGACTATAGCCCCCCGCAGAAAAACCGACAGCCTCTTTTCAGAGGCTGCCGGTTTTTCTGAGTTAAGAAAAGTTTCACGTCCTCATTCATGTTCCTGGAAGCGTGATCGTACGCTTCCAGGAGTTTTTGACTGTGGCCATCTTGTGGCTAAACTACACCCACATCCATTTTTTATTAAATAAATACATTTTACATTTAAAAATTAGCTGTTTACTTCCCACACCAAAAATTACCCAAATAACATTTTTAATTAAAAAAAAAATTACAATAAAAAAAATAAAAATAGTTACTGTAACGATTGTGGGATAATCTCCACAATCAGCTCACAATGTGATCTCCCACAAGCGCTCAGACAGAGGACCTCAGTTATGGTGCGAATACACCTGTGGAGGAACAGACCAGCCAGCAGGAGGAGCTGTGGAGCACAGAGAAGAAACACCTCTAAATGAAGCCACAGATGTAGTGCGAACGCACTGGTGAAGGAAAGGCTAGGCTGACAGGATGAATGCTTACTAAACGTAGTCACTCCCAGTGACAGTAAGCCTTCAAACAGGACAGACTAAAAGGACAGACAGAAAAGAGGCAAAGGCAAGACCAGGCAGAGCGAGAGACCAGCAAGAAAAATAACAAACACGCTAGTATGCATAAATATTGGCAATGAACCAATATTTAACACAAGTACTAGCAAAATAACAAACGCTAACTAAACGCGGTCTACGCACGTTAAGCGCAACAGAGACAAGCGCGTTGGAAGTACGGTCACCGCACGTTAAGCGCAACAATGACAAAGCGCACCAACTAACTAACAGATGAACACGGAAAATACAAACAAACAGATAACAGGAACGCTTGCTAATCGGTTGCCTACCTCAGGCAACAGCAAGCATTTGCTCCAGACACACAGACAAACAGATGACAGGAACAGGTCAGATAGGATCCACTGCTCTTCCGCAAGAGCGAGTGCGATCCACACGGCAAGACAGGCGGAATAAATGCTTGCACAGCAAGCATTCACAAACAAGACAGGCAGGAACAAAGTAGCCAATTGCAACCACAGCGATGGCTTCCTTCGCAAAACAAGACTGGAAGGATCCACTGCTCTACCACAAGAGCTAGTGTGATCCACACGACTAGACAGACAGAATGAACGCTTGTGTAGCAAGCATTCACAAACAAGACAGGCAGGAACAAAGTAGCCAATCGCAACCGCAGCGATGGCTTCCTTCGCAAAACAGGACTGGAAGGATCCACTGCTCTACCGCAAGAGCTAGTGCGATCCACGCGGTAACACGGAATCAGGGACAGGGGTCCAGTAGCAGCAGCCAGGCAAGCTAAGACAAACTATGTCGGACCAGGAACACAGCAGGAAGCAACTCTTTATGCTGAGGTCATCCAGAGGGAGTGGACATACAAATTCCCACACAGGTGAATGGTAATCAATCACAGGCTGACAGCAGAGACAGGCAGACAAAACTAGGCCATTTGCATGTACCGTGTTAGCCAAACAAATTATGTAGGTAGAAAAAAAACAAAGTCTGGTAAAAGTAATACCTTTTAATGGCTAACTGATAAAGTTAAATGATGCAAGATTTCTGGGATCTAGTCCCCTTCTTCAGGCATATTTCCAGATGTAAGCTGAAATAAAATTCTGATGCAGGTAAATAGCAAACACGAAGATGACAGTTTGTACTGTTATAGCCAACTGTGTCTTTACATGGGTGCCTATGGTGGCATCCAAACCTCCACGGCACCTCAGCCGCCCAAATTTCCTATTTCTAGCAAGGACACCCCTATAAGCATTGGGTGCCACTGAAAGCTAAAGAAGGAGATGGAAAGAGAGAGAAGTAGAGTGTTCCGGTGCCTACATTATTTTCAGTAGAAGCTGTTACTTCAGCAGCCAGCCTGGCCTTTGGACAGCCAAGTGTTCAGGAATCCGATTATCTGGGCTGCTCATCCCGAGATGTAACTATGTACAGTATAAAGCTGCACACACACTCCAGGTTAAACTAGACTGCAGTGGCTGATAAAGACAGCTTTGGTCAACAATCAAGAGAGAGAGTCTAGCATGTGTACAGGCATGCATTAAACAAGGGAGCTTGAAAAAAGGGTGCGGGGTAAAGGCAAAATTGTAAAATGTCATCTAAAACGATGTTTTAAAATCGTTTCTTCATCTTTATCCAAGTTAGAATAGCGGTAAAAAAATTATTCATTTCTAAGACAATACATTTCAGAACGATAAATTTCAAAATTATAATTCTAAAAATTATTTCAAAACGATAAAAAAAATAAAAAAAACGATAATTTACTAAATGATAATTCTCAAAACTACCGGTAACTTCAAAACAATAATTTACAAAACAATAGTTCTCAAAATGAAAAATTTTGGTTGGAAGGTCTTAGCACCCGCTATTTATTGGGCCCCCAATTGCCGATATTTTGCAATAGCAACTATCGGGCACCCAAATTGTCCATTAGCCACAGGCGCCCACATTTTAGACCCCTCTGATGTCACATACAGATCCGTAGAACAATAATCTGCTGGCCTCAGGTGTAATCACATACAGTGGGTTGCAAAAGTATTCGGCCCCCTTGAAGTTTTCCACATTTTGTCACATTACTGCCACAAACATGCATCAATTTTATTGGAATTCCACGTGAAAGACCAATACAAAGTAGAGTACATGTGAGAAGTGGATCGAAAATCATACATCATTCCAAAAAATGTTTACAAATAAATAACTGCAAAGTGGGGTGTGCGTAATTATTCGGCCTAGAGTCAATACTTTGTAGAACCACTTTTTGCTGCAATTACAGCTGCCAGTCTTTTAGGGCAGGGCTTTTCAACCTGTGGTACGCGTACCACCAGTGGTACTTTGCTGTTGGCCAGGTGGTACACACCAGGTTTGTCTGCCACTTGTCATCATCTTATCTTGCCTCCACAAAGTTCAGCTCCCCTCGTTCACTCCCTGCTGTGCTGCCCTGCGCCATACTTCAGACCTCAGATCAGTGGTGAAAAGACAAGCAGGCAATTGGTGCACAGTCACAGTAACAGTCAGGTTACTGCGGATCTGAGGTCTGAACTATTCTGCAGGGCAGCACAGCGAGGACCTCAAGGGCTAAAGAGGCTTCCACCTTCCTCCACAGTAGAGGGGATCCAGCAAAAGGACGCCCAAAGATCTCCTTGTCAGCATACCTGCATACGCCGTAGCAGCTCTCCGCTTTGATTTTGGTGGAAACAGCCAAGCCTGATTGGGTCCGCACCCACGGGTGGTACTTCTAAATTTTCAGGTGATAAAAGTGGTACAATTAGTGAAAAGATTGAAAAGCCCTGTTTTAGGGTATGTCTCTACCAGCTTTGCACATCTAGAGACTGAAATCCTTGCCCATTCTTCTTTGCAAAACAGCTCCAGCTCAGTCAGATTAGATGGACAGCGTTTGTGAACAGCAGTTTACAGATCTTGCCACAGATTATCGATTGGATTTAGATCTGGACTTTGACTGGGCCATTCTAACTCATAGATATGTTTTGTTTTAAACCATTCCATTGTTGCCCTGGCTTTATGTTTAGGGTCATTGTCCTGCTGGAAGGTGAACCTCCGCCCCAGCCTCAAGTCTTTTGTAGTCTCCAAGAGGTTTTCTTCCAAGTTTGCCCTGTATTTGGCTCCATCCATCTTCCCATCAACTCTGACCAGCTTCCCTTCCCTGCTGAAGAGATGCACCCCCAGAGCATGATGCTGCCACCACCATATTTGACAGTGGGGATGGTGTGTTCAGAGTGATGTGCAGTGTTCGTTTTCCACCACACATAGCATTTTGGCCAAAAAGTTCCATTTTGGTCTAATCTGACCAGAGCACCTTCTTCCACATGGTTGCTGTGTCCCCCACATGGCTTGTGGCAAACTGCAAACGGGACTTCTTATGCTTTCTGTTAACAATGGCTTTCTTCTTGCCACTCTTCCATAAAGGCCAACTTTGTACAGTGCATGACTAATAGTTGTCCTATGGACAGAGTCTCCCACCTGAGCTGTAGATCTCTGCAGCTCGTCTAGAGTCACCATGGGCCTCTTGACTGCATTTCTGATCAGCACTCTCCTTGTTCGGCCTGTGAGTTTAGGTGGATGGCCTTGTCTTGGTAGGTTTACAGTTGTGCTATACTCCTTCCATTTCTGAATGATCGCTTGAACAGTGCTCCGTGGGATGTTCAAGGCTTTGGAAATCTTTTTGTAGCCTAAGCCTGCTTTACATTTCTCAATAACTTGATCCCTGACCTGTCTGGTGTGTTCTTTGGACTTCATGGTGTTGTTGCTCCCAATATTCTCTTAGACAACCTCTGAGACCCTCACAGAGCAGCTGTATTTGTACTGACATTAGATTACACACAGATGCACTCTATTTAGTCATTAGCACTTATCAGGCAATGTCTATAGGCAACTGACTGCACTCAGATCAAAGGGGGCCGAATAATTATGCACATCCCACTTTGCAGTTATTTGTAAAAAATGTTTGGAATGATGTATGATTTCCGATCCAGTTCTCACATGTACACCACTTTGTATTGGTCTTTCACGTAAAAATTCCAATAAAATTGATGCATGTTTGTGGCAGTAATGTGAAAAAATGTGGAAAACTTCAAGGGGGCCGAATACTTTTGCAACCCACTGTATATAACAGGGAGTCCAACTGAGAAAGCGGGGCCCATCAAACCTCACCGAACCAATCTACAGCATGCACAAATATTCCCATGGAAGTCGACCCTTCGTGGATACTTATCCAATGTGTTTGTATTGAATTACTGGCAGTAATACAGCATAACAAACAGTTACATTACATTATTTTACATTTAAAATTATCTGTTTCCCTCCCACACCAAAAATTACCCAAATACATTTTTTTTATAATAACAAAATTACAATAAAAAAAACAAAACAAATAGTTACCTAAGGGTCTGAACTTTTTAAATATGCATGTCAAGAGAGTATCTTATATTTTTTTTTAAATCATAAGCTTGTAAATAGTGATGGATGCAAATTGAAAAAAATGCACCTTTAATTCTAAATAAAATATTGGCGCCATAAATTGTGATAGGGACATACTTTAAATGGTGTAATAACCAGGACAAATAGGCAAATAAAATACATGAGTTTTAATTACGGTACCATGTATTGATTTTAAACTATAATGGCCAAAACCTGAAAAATAATGCATTTTTTCCATTTCTTTCTTTATCTTCGTGTTAAAACTGATTTAGAAAAAAATTATTCTTGGCAAAATGTACCACCCAAAGAAAGCCTAATTAGTGGTGGAAAAAACAAGATATAGATCAATTAATTGTGATACGTAGTGATAAAGTTATTGATGAATGAATAGGAGGTGAACGTTGCTCGGATGCATACGATTTTCGACGCTGCAGGCTAAAGTGTTTAAAGTCTGAAAACCACTGCGCCTGCATTGCCTCACTCCCGCTGATGTCACCAGGAGTGTACTGCGCAGGCACAAACCATACTGGGCTTGTGCTATACACTCCTGGTGACGTCAGTGGGAGCAAGGACACGGCAATGCAGGCGCAGTGGTTTTGAGACTTTAAAGTCAAATTCCAGAAGTGAACAGGAGGCGGGGCCGGAGCTTCAGTGAGTGGCTGCGTGGGCACAGGATGTCTGCGGGGGACCATTAGAAGCCCCGGGTAACTTCAACTAATTTTGCCCTGACCCCCCTACAGTGTCCCTTTAAGTAATAAGGCTACAAAGGTTTCATACTTCAGGGAATTATTGCTTTATACACCTCTCTATACATCTATATTTACAAAAAAAAAAAAAATTCCATCCCACCCTCCCAAAAATACCCACATAAAATGTTTAATAAAAAAAACCAAAAACACTACATTGAAAAAACAAACCACAAATATTTACCTGAGGGTCTAAACTTTTTAAATATCTATGTAAAGATGAAATATATCTCTTTTTTTTATTATTATAAGCTGTATTATAAGTTATGGATGCAAAATGGAAGAAACGCACTTATATTTCCAAATAAAATATTGTCGCCATACATTGTGATAGGGACATAATTTAAATGGTGTAATAACCGGGAGAAATGGGCAAATACAATTCGTGGGTTTTAATCATGGAGGCATGTATTATTTTAAAACTATAATGGCCAAAAACTGAGAAATAATGAATTTTTCAGTTTTTTTTTATTCTTCCTGTTAAAATGCATTTACTGTAAAGTGGCTCTTAGCAAAATGTACCCCCCAAAGAATGCCTAATTGGTGGTGGAAAAAACAAGATATAGATCAGTTCATTGTGATAAGTAGTGATAAAGTTATAGGCTAATGAATGGGAGGTGAACATTGCTCGGATGCATAAAGTGAAAACGACTGAGGGCTGAAGTGGAAACACAGCAAGTGGATCTTGTAAAAAAGGGGTCAGACTGGATTTTTGTAAGTTTGGGATCAATCCCAAAAACTCTAGATGTTTTATTGCCCTAGGATATGCGGTCTAAACGTCTGCCCAGAGTCTGCTAAAACCAGAGGATCATCCTGCCCCCACACGTGATTCAAATCCTCCATAAAAAAACAGAGCTGTCTGGTGAGAAACTCAAATAAGCCTCACTGAAGGCTACCTATTTGAATTACTCACTGGGGAAAAGAGGGTGCATTATCACTACTAGGGGGCACCCAAGGCACATGCCTAGATGGCCTGTGCCTAGAAATGGTGATTGAGAGTTACAAGGTTTGTGCAGGAACAAGAACTCTGAAAGACTGGGCTAAAACTAAAGCATGAAAAAGTCCACGTGACCACATCTTTAGTACAGCGCCATTTGCCTTCTGGAAAATCTTTGCTTTCCTTCCTCATATATTTCTTTATCAGTTATTCACTTTGTGGTTATTTGGCTCAACATTAAGATACTGTAATCTGTACTAATTAGGCGTTTAATGGCTTGTATTTAATGATTTCTGTTATTTATTAAGGAAGTTTAGATTTCCTGAGTTAGTCCCTTTAGTACATAAGACACAACTTTCTCCATTTGTTAAAGGGAACTTGACACAAAAGAAACCTTGTGAAGGCACTGATAAAAATTGTGTGGTTTATGTGACACCCTTTCTAGGAGCTAGTGATAGGTGGATGCATAGGCTCTGCTGTATATACAATCTGATCTAAAATGGTGTAGAAGCTCAAACAGCTGAATACCTGAGAAAGGCTATGTATGAGAGGGTTCTGATAAGTTCCTGTTTTGCACCTTCCTAGATGAAATAGAAAAACAAGGAGATATGACACGTCTTATATAGTCCTTTTGCACTTCTGTGTGCAGAGATGGAAACACTTGGATCCGCTCAGCTCCTCTGTACTGTGATTAGCCTCAGATAAAACAGAGCACAGAGGGAAAACATAGGGTGTAACATTTGCACAAGCACACACCCTTAGTGCAAAAATCACGTGTTAAAAAGTGCCATCACCAGAGCGCAGCGATGGGGACCAATCACACCCCTCAAAGTGCCTGCTTACCCGCAGGTTGCTTTAAATGTAGCAGATTAGGCAGCCATTGCTTCCACCAGCAGATCAGGGTCTAAAAACACAGGATGCACGCCTCAGTGTAAAAATATTTTAATAAGAAACCAATCACTGCTAAAAAATCTACATACACAATATAAACTTGTAAAACAGCATGTAAAAATCTCTTACTGCCCGGCAGTAAGCTCTCCACTGCATCAGCCGCAGTCAGTAATGGTACACAAATATCCAGACCAGAGTAGTGTGCTCCTATCTCCTCTCAATGCGTTTCGTCACCAGGGCCTGACTCATAAGGAGCTGGACGCCTACTTGTCATTTATATGTACGGCTTCCCCCACCTGTCTCCAATGAGCATCTAGTCCTATGTGTGTATAGAGGACACAGCGGTTCTAAAGGGTGGTAAGCAAGCACTTTGAGGGGGGTGATTGGTCCCCATCGCTGAGCTCTGGTGACGGCTCTTTTTAACACGTGTGTCTTTGCACTAAGGGTGTGTGCTTGTGCATTCTATGTTTTCCCTCTGTGCTCTGTTTTATCTGAGGCTAATCACAGTATAAAGGAGCTAAGCGGATCCAAGAGTCCCCATCTCTGCATACAGGAGCACAGCAGGACTATATAAGACATTTGACTCACCTGCTACAGGGGGATACTGCTTGCAGCTCACAAAGTGACTCATTTATCTTGTTTACATTGAGCGCATCATTAGTTGTGGTTGTAAGGAAATATGACAGCCTAATATTTTACAAAGAAGCTGTGCAAATATCAGGTGTTAGCGATTTTAACTGTTAGTGAGAAACTGTGATAACAGAGGCACAAGCAAGTGTCATGTTGCTGGTGTTATGGTCCGTCATGAAGATTTTTGTTTCTCCAGGGAAAGTCAACAATGGACATTCCCACTTATGCTGGGAATAAACGGCTCAATTCTGAGCCATTAAGATGGCTCGATAGATAATTTCCGACATATCCAATCACCGTTCTATCAAGTTGCCGCTTGATTCATCATTGAAGTGAATTGAAAAAAAAGATAAGAAAACGAGCGGAAGATAAGAGAATCGAGTGGGCAAAATGATTGGGCGCAGAATCGAGCGCCAGAATCAACCAGTGTATTCCCAGCATTAGATGTCACAAACACTGGGGGATAAATCTTCTTCCTACAGCACTGTGAAAACCTGGATATCTTTCTCAGGAATGGGCATGTCACCATTGAAGTTAAACCCCACAGTAGGTGCCCTCCTCCAACCTCAGCTGACCTAGCAATCTGCAATGTTGTCCATGAGCTGATTGAGGACTGGCAAATATCTGCAAAAAAATAGCCCAGATACTATACATTTCACGGGGGTGTGTTGATTTTGTTATCACCACTATCCTAGACACGCACAAGTTTTCAGTGAAGTGGGTGCTGATATGTTTGAAGTGATCAGAAGAAGGAAAGATTTGAAGCATCAAAAGAGGTTTTGACACATTTTGCAATGTCACAGGAGTTTTTCCCTAAGATAGTGACCAAGGATGAAACCTGGTCCACATTTATTATCCTGAAACCAAGGAAAAGTCAAAGGAATGCTGCCACAGTGGGTCCTCACAGTTGAATAGATTCTGCACCCAGAAATCGGACCCAAAAGTCAGGGACTCAGAGTGTCTGTTTTCTGGGACAAATACAATATTCTATAGGTTGACAACCTACCTTAAGGCTCTAGTATCACTGAAAATGATTATGCTAACCTCCTGGACCAGCTGAAGGAAGCAATTGCCCACTTAACGACCACAGTCAGCCGATCGGCGGACCTAGGTGTTAAGTGGGTTTCCATGGAAATGGCCGCTCGCTCTAGCGGCCTTTACATGTCAGTTCATGGAGGGTGTCTCCGTGAACTGCCTGCGAGCCTCCGATCGCGGCTCGCAGGCGAAATGTAAACACGCGGGGAAGAAATCCCCGCTGTTTACATCGTACCGCCCTGCAGCTGCAGCAGCGCCGTAAAGGAGATTGGCGATTCCCGGCCTCTGATTAGCCGGGGAATCGCCGGCATCTGATAGGCTGAAGCCTATCCTAAGCGGCACAGTACGGATATCCGTCCTGCGCAGCCCACAGCGTAAGGGAGAGGGAGGGAAGGGCAGAGAGGGCGGAAATCGCTGCAGAGGGGGGCTTTGAGGAGCCCCCCCCGCAAATCACAGATAGCCGGTGGCGATCAGACCCCCCCAGCAGGACATCCCCCTGGGGGGGGGGGGGAAGTCAGCAAACCTGATCTGTGCCACAGTCCAGGGAAAAGGAGCCTGGTCCTTAAGTGGTTAAGATGAAACACCATGGAAAGTTGACCAAAATAATCCTTTTTTTTTTTGCAGATATACTACATGAGTCCCATGGCAGAGTTTCAAAGGTTCTGCTTTTTTGTCATACAAAAAAGATCTCCAGCCTGTGATCACTGCCAAAGGTTGTCCATTTAAGTATTGAGTAAACAGCTGTGCAATTTCAGATTGTAAGTTTAAAAAAAAATGTACATATACAATGGACACACACACACCTCACCGAGCACACACTGTGCAGATGAACACACAGGCTTGTGCAGCACACACTGTAGATACATACGCACTGCACAGAAACATGCATATTGTATTAGTAACTATAGTATTGTACAACCACAGACACACAACACACATACACTCACCTAAAGGATTATTAGGAACACCATACTAATAGGATGTTTGACCCCCTTTCGCCTTCAGAACTGCCTTAATTCTACGTGGCATTGATTGAAGAAGGTGCTGAAAGCATTATTTAGAAATGTTGGCCCATATTGATAGGATAGCATCTTGCAGTTGATGGAGATTTGTGGGATGCACATCCAGGGCACAAAGCTCACATTCCCATCACATCCCAATTATGCTCTATTGGGTTGAGATCTGGTGACTGTGGGGGCCATTATAGTACAGTGAATTCATTATCATGTTCAAGAAACCAATTGAAATTGTTTGAGCTTTGTGACATGGTACGTTATCCTGCTGGAAGTAGCCATCAGAGGATGGGTATATGGTGGTCATGAAGGGATGGACATGGTCAGAAACAATACTCAGGTAGCCCGTGGCATTTAAACGATACCCAATTGGCATTAAGGGGCCTAAAGTGTGCCAAGGAAACATCCTCCACACCATTACACCACCACCAGCCTGCACAGTGGTAACAAGGCATGATGGATCCATGTTCTCATTCTGTTTACACCAAATTCTGACTATCGAGACTCATCAGACCAGGCAACATTTTTCCAGTCTTCATCTGTCCAATTTTGGTGAGCTTGTGCAAATTGTAGCCTCTTTTTCCTATTTGTAGTGGAGAGGAGTGGTACCTGGTGAGGTCTTCTGCTGTTGTAGCGCATCCAATTCAAGGTTGTTCAGGTTATGGCTTCACAAATGCTTTGCTGCATACCTTGTACCTTTCTTTCCCATTTAGTTTGGAGTTCAGGAAATTGTCTTGACGAGGACCACACCACTAAATGCATTGAAGCAACTGCCATGTGATTGTTTGATTAGATAATTGCATTAATGAGAAATAGAACAGGTGTTCCTAATAATCCTTTGAGTGTACATGCATAGTCCACTCTCCCCAATTCACCCACACTGCAGGTTGTGCAATTTTCTGCCCTCTCCTCTTGTACAGAGAGGCAAGCTGAAGCCATCCCAAGAGAGGAAGGAGAAGCAGAGCTGCTTCTCCTGCTGGTCAGTCTATGGTATTGGGGAGAAGCTGAAACATCAAGGCTTACCCACATTTCTGCACATCACCCACTATTCTACTGTAAGATTGTGGTTGGGCAACTTTGAGCAGGAGGTGGGCCAGGCACTTTGCTTTAGTTTGCCAAATAATAAATAGATATAGCCATAGGCACTCCCAGCTCATGTGTGCAGCTGCATAAGACGCTATGCAGCCTGAGTGGGCGGGCAGGTCCCATGAAACGCATCGTCTTTTCCTGTGTCCTATTTCATTACCCATGTTTACCTATTACACACTACATTGGGGTGCCTCCTCCAATTTTGTGAATAGTTCTTCACATATAGATCTGAGAAAGAAAATATGTATGTGCGTCCTGACTCTCTCCTGCCAGCTTCAGCACAGCCCATCAACTTTCAGTAGGGAAGACCATGAAACTCAATGGGCATAACTCGACAGAACTCCAAGGCACTCCAGCATCCTAGCCTCTACCTTTCAGGACCTTGATTTATATGTGACATTTTCAGGGCCGGATTTCTGGCAAGGCCACATAGGCCATGGCCTAGGGCGAAAGAAGTTTAGGGACGGCTCAGTGAGGGGCAGGAAAGCTGTTCTATGCAGTCATCCCTATCTACAAGAACAGCTTTAACCTTTGAACTCTCCTCCTGTACTTGTGCCGTCCCTGCAAGACCTGTAAGCTCTATCCTGCAGGTATACATCAGCCTAATGGTGACGCAATGGGTCCATCATTAATGAGATGGCAAGCATAACATAAAATTTCAAAACATAACTTATAATCTACTGTATATACGTATTACTAAAATAGCTATTGTCTGTGACATCCAATGATGGAAAGTAAGGAGAATTCTCATTGGGGCACACAGAGATAACAACCATACAGATGGTATAGTTGGCCTTGGGCGGTAAAAAGTACAAATCCGGCCCTGGACATTTTCAGTAGGGCTGTGCAGCAAAATTTGTAAAAGGACTAAAAGGTAGGCAATATAATAATAATAGGTAAATGGAATTCATACCAGCTGTAAAGGCAAGATACAAATGTGTTCTGGTTGTAGGCCAAGATCACCTTGTTAAGTGTATCCGATAAAAAGAAGATGTGAATGAAGTGTTTTGCTTCAGTTCTCAAACACAATGAGAAAAGAGTTTTTCTAGGTGAAGCAATCACATTCTTCTACCTATTGTCCGTTAACACAAATTACTGTGAAACTGGGCTTGCCATGGAAAACAGTGAGGCAGCAGGCCGTGTGATTAGCCATGGCATCCGCAGTAACAACTGGCTATGTGTAGCCCTGCAAGCATAATTTATCTTCCACCGATACACTGCCAAAAAGTTAGGAGACATACAAATAAATGCCTCTTTTCAGAGATCACTTATAGAAAAGAATCAAATAACAGCATATATTTAGAAAGTATAGCAAATAACCAAAAAACTGTACCTCATTTGCACTCTACATTAGTACAGCTCTGAGCTGAGAGCACACTTGTGCAGAAAAGCAAGAGTTTTCTGTATTGTGCATTTCTGTGGGGTTACGTTTTTTGGTGCCTTTTTGTGTTTATTCTATATTTTTCAATAGATAAAAGACACAGTATCAATTTATTTTTTTTATTAAAAAGGCATGCACATCTTCTGTGTCGCTATTAATACACTGTATTTTTCAGAGTATAAGATGCACTTTTTCTCCCCAAAAATGGGGAGAAAAAGTCCCTGTGTCTTATATTCCAAACTTGAAGTATATAGAAAGGATTTTGAAAAACTTCATACAGAATCTTCAGAGTACAAAAATATCAAAAAGCTTTATTAACACAAATTTCAAAAAATTCCATTAAAAATCTCTGTGAGAGATTCCTTGCAGGTGCTTCAAATACAGAATATATAGCACAGACATGTACTTCATTCATAAACTTAATGCAATGTGAAAAAAGGCAACGACACGCTCGTTTCGGGCCCAAAAAGACCCTTCATCAGGCCGACTTGCAGAAAGTGCTTTCTGTTAACCCTATATGCAGTGCACGGTTGGGACACCAAGAAAGCAAGGAGACATCTGAACCGACCAGAAGTAATTTACACAACCCCAATGGCTGTCTTGACACAAACGGAATCTGACATGCTGCAAACATGGGAGTGCCTTTGAAATTTGTGTTAATAAAGCTTTTTGATATTTTTGTACTCTGAAGATTCTGTATGAATTTTTTCAAAATCCTTTCTATATACTTTCTGCAAGTCGGCCTGAAGAAGGGTCTTTTTGGGCCCGAAACGAGCGTGTCGTTGCCTTTTTTCACATTGCATTAAGTTTATGAATGAAGTACATGTCTGTGCTATATATTCTGTATTTGAAGCACCTGCAAGGAATCTCTCACAGAGAATTTTAATGGAATTTTTTGAAATTTGTGTTAATAAAGCTTTTTGATATTTTTGTACTCTGAAGATTCTGTATGAATTTTTTCAAAATCCCTTCTATATACTTCAAGTTTGTGGAGGGGTGAAGTGGATGACCCCAAAAAGGACTAATGGTTTTTTTCTCTTTTTCCCTCTGTAAAAAGTACAATACTCCCAATTATACTCAAACTCATATTCCAAAGACAGGGAGTCCCCAACTTACGAACGTCTGCCGATACAAACCACCGACCTGCCACAATGTCGTGGACTCCCTGCCTTGTCCCCCTGAGTTCCTCTGGTCCCCCACAATGTCTTATCTGCTCCCCTGTGTAAGAATATGACAGCTGACATCTCACCTCAGTGATCAGGAGCCATCACGATTGGCTCCTGATCACGTGATCACTACGATCGCCGGTGGATCGTAGTGATCACTATTAAAGCAGCGGCGGTAGTAGGGGAAAAAGAGGATCCACTCACCTTCCTGACATTCCCCCGGCGATTGTCACTCCCCTCCGTTCTGGCCGGCATCTCTGCTTGCTCTGAAGTGTTGGGTCCCGGCTTCATGGCGTCATCAAATTGCGACCCGGAACTTAACGTCAGTGCGAGCAAGGATGCCAGCCAAAGCAGAGGGGGCCAGAGCTGCTAATCACTGGAACCTGGGAGGTGAGTAAAGGCTGCTGGCAATACGGGGGACACCTGGCCACACAGGGGACACCATGCCCAGCTATCCCTACCAGGGATCCGGCTGCCTGACCCCCCAAATGCACCCAGCCCCCCCCCCCCCCGCATGTTAAATGGCCTGGTCCTTAAAGGGGGTTAGGCAGCCGGTCCCCAAAGGGTTAAGTTGGGCTTTAAATGGTCCTAGTCCTAAAATTCTAGAAAGTCTTGAGATTAAAAAAAAATTATATATAAAGAAATCAGAATAAATATTTATAGTTGATTAAAATCAGAAAGGAATGTTTGAAAACTATTCATACACAATTATGTTATGTCTAGCAACTACAGTGTATATATATATATATATATATATATATATATATATATATATATATATATATATATATATATATATATATATATATATATATATATACATCAAGGGGTACCTGTGACAATGTTGCTCAGTTATTAGTGACAATTGTATTCAGTAATTGATGAAAGGGTACATGCTATAATAATTATGGGAAACAATACCAGTATATTTTATTGAAGATCAAAAAAGCTTCACAGAATTCATGTCTTCCAGTTCATGGTAATGGCTTGCTGCTTTTTTTATTTTATTTTTCTTCAGAAGCTGGCACTGTGTGAGAGAAAATACCATAGCGGCCTTCCCCAGAATCCCCTGACATTACAAGTATTTCAGTAAGCTTCTCAGTGCAGAATATTCAGTTACCATATTTACTTGTAAACACTAAAGACTAACAATGTGATTCTAGCGGGGAAGCAACTTAACACTTCCTTCAAAGGATTGCACTTCAATAACTGGCCCCTCTCAGCATCTAGTGAACAAGAAGTAGTAAATCTGCAATAAGGTTTACACAAATCCTTGATATATGAATCATGAAGCAGGTGAGGACTGCCTTTTGGCCCTCAAAAAGACTGGAGTGAAATCTATGCCACATAGTTAAATCTACACTGTGTTTATGGATGCTTAATACTGACATGGTGCACATTTTACCATACAAGTTTTACTAGCTCCACTGCGATCATGCTTTTGCTGCTGTCAATTTTATTAGCTCCTGACCCTTTGATCACATTCTAACTACTTTGTAGTGGAGCAGACACAGAGAGTACTGGGTATGCTGCCTTGCCTTCCTCCCTTCCACCGCTGGATGCCAGGACCTCTTGGATGTTCACGGCAGCATTCCCATCTGAGAATGAGTGCTGCTACACTGCACAGAAGCACGGTTTTGCTTGGGCTCAATGAGAAAAGATGTCAAGATTTTCTGTGTCAACCATTATTTTCCAGTATTGCCTTAATTCTCTTGGCATAGGGGCTTGATTCACAAAGCGGTGCTAACAGTTAGCACGCTGGTGAAAAGCCCTTTATCACGCCTAAACTCAGTTTAGGCGTGATAAGTTTAGGCATGATAAGTTTAGGCGTGATAACTATAGCACCAACTGGGTTAGCACCGCAGTGCACAGCTGATGAAAAGTTTTGCGCTAGCAAAGTCTGGTGCACTTCGCATAGAGTTTAATGGCGCTGCTTTGCGTGCGGGACTTTGCGCGCGATTTAAACTTATCTAAACTTATCACGCCTAAACTTATCACGCCTAAACTGGCTTTTCACGATGGTGCAATGGTTATCATGCCTAAAGTCTCTAACTGGGTTAGCACCGCTTTGTGAATCGAGCCCATAGAGTTCACTACTAGAGAATCTAACACTGGAATCCTTTTCCACTCCTCCATGATGAAGCTGGTAGAAGTTAGAGACCTTCAACTCCTTCACCTTCTGTTTGAGAGTGCCCCACATATGCTCAATAGGGTTTAGGTCTGGAAAAATGCTTGTCTAGTCCATCTCCTTTACCCTAAGTTTCTTTAGAAAAGCAGTGGTCATCTTGGAGGTGTGTTTGGGGTCATTATGTTGGAACACTGCCCAACCGCCCAGTTTCCGGAGGGAGGGGGATCATGCTATGCTTCAATATGTCCCAGTACATGCTGGCATTCATAGTACCCTCAATGAACTGTACCAACCTAGTGCTGGCACTATTCATGCAGCCCCAACCATGACACTTCCATTACCATACTTGACTGTAAGATACACTTGTCTTTGTACTCCTCACCTTGTTGCCACCAAACACGCTTGATACCATCTGAACCAAATACGTTCAGGCCACACACACAACATCGATCCAGTAATCCATGTTCTTAGTCTGCTTGTCTTCAGCAAACTGTTAGCGGGCTTTTTTGTGAATCATCTTACGAAGAGGTTTCCTTCCTGGACAATAGCCATGCAGACCAAATTGATGCAGTGTGCGGTTTATGGTCTGGGCACTAACAGGGGGACTCCCCCCATCACCACCTTCAACCTATACAGCAATATGTCTATTTGTAAAAGACAATTTTTGGATATGAGCACATGCTCTCAGCCTCTGTGGTTGACCATGGTGAGGCCTGTTCTAAGTGTAACCTGTCCTGTTAAAGTTAATGTAACCCCAGATTAAAATGAAAAAAAAGGCAGATACTCACCTAAGGAGAGGGAAGGCTCAGTCCTAATGAGCCTTCCCTCTCCTCTCCTGGTGCCCTCCGTGCTGCGCTGTCTCCCCCGTTCGCATCTGCAACCGTGGGGACTTCGGAAGTCTTCGGGAGCCGATTCCTCCTGAAGACAGGCGGCGCACACGCAAGTGAGTCAGAGGGATCGCGCGCTTGCGCAGTGTAGAGCGACCCGTCTTCTGAAGCATTTCCGAGGCCTCCCTTTGTCCGGGAGACAGCGGTATTTGACCGAGACGGTCGAATACCGCTACGGGGGAGCCAGGACAACAGCGGGCACCGGGAGAGGAGGGGGAGTGTTCTATGGGACCCAGAGCCACACTCTCCTTAGGTGAGTATCTGACTTTTTTTAAAACGGGTTCCCATTAGCTTTAAACTGCTTTATGGTTTTGTCCACCAGGCTGAAGCTCAATTTCCACATTTGTTAATATGTATGCAAAGTCAAGGCGATATTACAGTAACAATGTATGTTAATGCAAGAAAATGGAACAAATGTAGACAATTCTGAACAGACCATTAGTGGTGGTGAATAACATCTTCGGGAGGCATATCATTTGATGAGGCAAGAAAATCGCCCCTTTTCAAACATGTACTCTTAGCTTTCAGATTTCTGCTGGAATTGAGGACTTTCTGTTCAGAAGGAGGAATGCCATAGTTTTTACACACAAAAAGGAATGCTTCCAAAATAAGCTGTGAAATAAATCCTTACCAGAAAAGTCGAGAGATACTCTAAATAAAATACATTCAATCTAAAGAAAATCTAGTTGCAGTACTCTCCCCCCTCCTCTTGCCGCCTCCGCGTGGTGCTCAGTCAGGCTGAGTTTGCCCTGAGCTGCCTCAGAGACTCTCGTAGCTTCCTCAGGTCTCTCTGGCAACCGAGTGCTTAACGACTCCCTTGCTCATTGCTGCTCTAATTCAGACTGATTTCTTTATAGTCCCCCAACCTCCTACTCATTTAACATCTCAGTCTGTCCTCTGCATTTTCAAAAGACACACAAGTGATTCCATCTTTACTTGTAAAAAACATACCATGTAAGCAAATGAAAGACTTTTCTTTTGAGGTAGACAGCAGTCTCGGCTCCAGTGTTAAAGAAAATCTTAATAGTATTTGTTACAGTAAACCGATTAACCCATTCTGTCATTGGTATATACTCAGTACTGACACACTAGCGAAGCTTAGGAGCTCTGGGCCCCAGTGTGAGTTTTATATTGGCCCCCCTCAAGTGCTCTATACATAACAATTGATATGAACCACCAAAACCTGCTACTGTGGCAAAGAGGTGTAAGCAAGGGAGAACAGTTTATTAAAGGTTACAGCCAATCAAAGCACATATAGAGGTGATCATTACCAGCATAGCAACTATAATGAGCTAATAAAGCAGTTAAAGGAGGGTCCATACTGGGCCCCTCTGATCAAGGGGCCCTGGTGGGGTCGCTACCTCTGCATCCCCTACTGCTACGCCACAATACTGACATTTTGACATTGTTAGGATTACAGGTGCTTGCCCTTCTTATGGGGGCAAATGTCATCCAGCTACTGGCCATACCCGGCTTGCTTAGGAGCTGATATGCCTGATTGATCACACACAGCACTTTGATTTTCAGTTGATTTCAGCACACAGTATTGCATTGTTTCATACAGTGTAACTGTAATGTCAGGTTTGGCAAGTTATCAGCTCACAGCTCAGCTCCTATGCCCCGATCTATCCCCACCTTCTTCACCCTGTGTGGCGCGTCCCTGCTTGAACAGGAGGTGAGGAAACAACACCTGCCCGACTTCGGTTACACCCAGGCCTTGTAGGTGCAAAGTATAGGAGCTGAACATAGAGTGAACTATGTAACTCACCAGAACCTAACAGGAGATAAGCAAAGTCCAGTAACAATCCGAGGTCATACACGTATAAACAGAAGTAACGAGGTACACAAGGAGCAGGCAAAATCAAGGTCAGGCAATCCTAGGTCGGTCCAGGCTGAGATCACAGAGTAGTCAGATATCAGATAGAAGGTCAGTTCAGGCGGCAGGCAGAGAGTAGTCAGATTCCAGGCAGAGGTCAGTTCAGGCGGCAGGCAGAGAGTAGTCAGATTCCAGGCAGAGGTCGGTCCAGGCGGCAGGCAGAGAGTAGTCAGATTCCAGGCAAAGTCAGTACATTGATAATCGATAAGCAATAAATCACACCCAGCAATAGCACACAGCCAAAGCTATCACAGGCAATGACAGAAAGCACTCAGCAGGTTTAAATACTTCATGCAGTTAGCTTTGGTTACTCAGCGTCTTGACTTGATGATGTTAATTGATCGAGTCTATTATTATAGGGTTGAGAATATAACAAGATTTGATCTTATTTGGGATGCATGGAAAACGTATAGACAATTTTAGTTCCCCTTGGACAGATGTGTGATGGGTTTCTATTTGTTTGAATGCCTCTATGACATTCGGGACTCTTGTGTTTAGACAGGATGTTATTTTTCTTTTCCCTTTTTTGTTTTTTGTTTTTATTTTGGGGTTGGTTTTAGTTTAGAGGTTTTTCTTTCAGTCAAGAAGAGCACAGTACTATAGAACTTATTAGATTGGACTGATCCCTAGGATCTCAGTAGGAGGCACTCTTGTGCCCCATTTCCTAGGTTGAACGGTATGGACATTGGTATTTCGCTCTTCAATATATATATATGCGTAGGATGTGTATCCATGTTTGATATTATTCTTTTTTTTTCTATTTGTTCTTCTATCTCTAGCTTGTTGTTGTATTTGCCTTATTGTACAATAAAGCTCTTTATAAAAAAAAAAAAAAAAAAATACTTCATGCAACCAATCAGTGGCCGACCACATGCACACAGCAGCCAATCATACGCAGGCAATAATCTTGTTTAAGTGTCAGCTGACAGAGAGATCAGCTGACACAGGTAGCAATACATGTCAGCTGACTAACCAGTCAGCTGACCAGCAAAACATCCTGACTGTGTGTCAGCTATACCATACTGGTAAAGGGCATTGCCTCCGATGTGAGAGACCAGGGTTCAATCCCGGCCAGGGTCAGCATCCACTATTTTATATTTATTAAATAAACCCCTGCCTAAGCGTCAGCTGACTATCCTGTCAGCTGACACTACCTCTGTCGCCGCCTTAGACCATACTGCGGCCGAGAAGAGCAAGTCATCCGCACACCAGTATGCAAAGAGCGATACCCAGTGCACGCGTCACCAGCGGAGAATGGCCGTCGATATGTGGAAGTGGAGGATCCGACGCGACTCTCGTCAGGGGCGGTCGCATTGCGGGAACCTCCAGGTGAGTTCCTAACAGTAGCACTATGGCCCATTAATCAACTACTGATCCTTGTCCTGCCCCCAATCGATGGGTATTTTTTTCTTGTACGATTGATTTTGGGTCTAAATCAATGGGAATTGATCGATCAGACATTTTGGGACAATTGAATCTGCCATGAATGGAAAAATTCATGCAATTGGATTGCACTATAAACCCTTTTTTCTATAACAGGGCACTCCACCAGGCATGCGGATTTCCCTGCAATACCTCTGTGCTCAGCACCAGGGGTGGGGGTGGGGTTGGAGCTCTGAGCATGGTGTGTGACATGAAGTCATTTTGGGGTTTGCAGTCAGGCTGGTTTGAGGTAACAACATATTGGGGGTGTGGTTTATTCTAGAGGTGGAATTTAGAGGCGTGTACGGACAGCTGATGGTTAAGCAACAAGGGGTGTGGTTTACAGGTAGGTAGAATCACTGTTGTATCTGATAAGACGGTCAGAGCAATGTTATACTCACTGTAGTAAGCCATGGCATCCTTAAAGTGGTCTGAAAGTCAGCATATTTACTTTGCTCTAGAAGATTCCTCACAGCTTGAAAGCTACTATCCCAGATTTTTTAGCAGAACATCACGGAAATGGTTAAACAAAGCACTTTGTCCTGCTATTCAGCTTCAAATCTGCACCCAAACTGGAGATAACAGTATCTTTGTTTGCAATCCAATGTTGATACATGTGTGTAAACACAGTGTAACAAGTGAAAAGGAGCTCTCTGTGAAGCTCTCTGTGCTTCAAGCACACAGCTCAGAGCAGCTAAATAGAAGATGTTAACATATAATAGAAAGCAGTTTGAAAAAAATGCAATGGCAGGTTTCAGGGCAAGATAAACTACACATTGGAAACGTGTAATTTGTAGACAGATAATATTACTTATGCACAAAAGCAAATATGATAACTGTATGGAGTACCATAATAAAAAGTAGGGAAACATTTTTATTGAATGTTATGTCGGAGCTTCAGACCACTTTAATCACATTTTGCTTTGGATATAATTTTTTTTCCAATAATTTCCGATTTGCAGCCTGCTAAGAATTTTCAAAACTGACAGCAAAATCAAATTGCACTTCTATGCAACCTTTGTAACAGTACTTTTGGGGTGTAGGCTGCTCATACACTTCCATCTTGTTGCATTTTTTTTTTTTAAGCGGAATTTTATTTTATAAAAGGGAATTTATAATGAATTCCCTTCATTTTTGTTTTATGAACTTTCTGTGAGAAAAACACTTTACAAATGTTATTATATTATTGTAACTGTTGTTTTTGTGAAGGATGCTTCATTTCAAATCATTTTATAAGTTCTGAACTGCCAGCAGCCTGACCTTCCTTTTCTAAGCTGCACTTTAATCAAACACAGACATTTTTCAAACACACTTGGCGTGCTGATTACATACAAGATCAGCCCACCAATAAGGTCATCATCATACCTGTCTATCTTCTTGGAATCAAAGCATCTAGTAGAATACTAGTAAACACCATGTTGACCCTCCCTGCACAGCCCCTGCTGTGAAAGATTACAGAAGACAGAAAGGAGTTAAAGTGCACTCGACCTAAAAGAAAGACAAGTATTTACTGTATACTTCACTGGCGTATTCAGACGGGGGTTACGGATATATGGAATCCCCCCTGAGACTCCTGTACCTTTAAAAAAATTCCCTGAAATCGCTGAAGCGTGCAAGCTGGTAAATATACAAAGGCTTGCCTCCTGCAGGGTCTGTGGGAAAAACTCAGCTCTTTCCCTATTGTAAAGACTGCATGTAGACAGCTACATAAGGCATTTCATAGGTTAACCCTCCTGGCGGTTTATTAAAAATCTGCCAGGGGGCAGCAAACTCATTTTTTTAATTTTTTTTTTCTTTTCATGTAGCGAGACAAAGTCTCGCTACATGATAGCCGCAGCTCAGCGGCATCCCCCCAGCCCCTCCGATCACCTCCGGCGATCGGAGATCCCGTTCAAAGAACGGGATCTCCTGGAGAGCTTCCCCCGTCGCCATGGCGACGGGCGGCATGACGTCGCCGACGTCATCGACGTCGTGACGTCATCGGGAGTCCCGGCCTACCCCTTAGCGCTGCCTGGCACTGATTGGCGGGGGGGGGGGGGGGCGGCGCGGCGAGCGGAGGCACCTAATCGGCGCAGAGCGGCGGCGATCAGAGTGCACACGCAGCCAGCAAAGTGCTAGCTGCGTGTTGCAAGAAAAAAAGTGTCCAAATCGGCCCAGCAGGGCCTGAGAAATCCCCCTGCGCGGCATAGCCCATGCTCAGCACGGGTTTACCGCCAGGGAGGTTAAAAAGTTTTTTTGACAGTCCCTAAACTCTAGGAGGGCTGCCTGCAGCTTGTGTGAGAGGCTGACCATCCCTTACATCCTCCACACCCCTATGGACGGTATATCTATATCCTTCCCCTATTCCCACAATCCTCCCCACCATGTTGTTAATGTTTTGTTTTTGCTTTGGCAATGCTAAATGTATTTGGTCCTGCCAATAAAGCTTTTTTGGATTTGGCTGGCAGGGACAGGAGACACATTACAGGCAAGTAGCCTGTGTGATGTGGGACTGCAATACAGATACGCTATCTGCTCTATCTAAGTCTCTGCACTCCTGCTCTCTCCGCATTCACCATGGTTTCCCCCCTTCCCCTAGTGCTGGCTGAAAGGGGGGCAATCTCCTCCCAGGCCCCCTTTCATTCAGTGATTTAGGGCTGGTCTGGTGTATTCAGGTTTGTTGTTGTAAGGCTATGTAAAGTACTAGGCTAGCTGATAAAAGTGCAATTAAAGGGCAGGCAAGCTGGTAAATATACACTACATGATGTAGAGCTTGCCTGGCAAAAATCTGTCTGGTCTCTCCCCTATGTTATAATGTCTGCATGTGCTGATAAGGTGTTAAACAAGCTGAAAAGTTTTTGACAGTCCTGAGACTCCAGGAGGGCTGCTTTCTGACTTGTGTGAGAGACCATCAGGGACATGAGTCCTATTACAGGCAAGTAGCCTCTGTGTGATGTGGGACTGCAATACAGATACGCTCTCTGCTCCATCTCAGGCTATTCTCAATTTCTCTCCACTCCTCCTCTCTCTGGGCTAGTGCACGCCAAAATCACAATAGCAATTGCTAGCAATTAGTGAGTGCGATTTTGTAAATCGATTTTCAGAGCGATTTCTGAATTAATCACTCAAAAAAATGCTACATGCGGTATACTTGGGATTTTGAAAAAATCACAACGCTGCTGTGGGAACACCCTCATAGGGTAACATTAGCCAAGCGCTTTTCAAATCACTGTCGATTTGAAAAATGCTCAGAAGCCCTCTTGGTGTGCACCAGCCCTCCCTCATTCACCTTTGTTTCCCTCTTCCCCTAGTGCTGGCAGGCTGTGTCTTCTTGTCATACAGGAAAGCTAAATAAAAGTGCAATCCTGGTGAGGCAAATTATTATTATTTAGTATTTATATAGCGCCGCCATCTTCCACAGATGCATATATCCCTGCATCATATGGGTATCGCTTGCGCTATGTGACACTACGTGGCATATTCCACTGAATTGTCCAAACTAAATCTCCCGTTCCTCTCTTGGGGAGTTGTTCCTGCGCTGTACCCCGTTCACATTTGCTGCTACGAGAAGCCCTCAGAAACACTCGTGTCCTTGAGTACTTCCAAAGATAAGCAGCTCCGTAATACGACAGCGCACTTTTGTGCATGGGCAGTATGGAGCCACCTGTATTCGGAAGCACTCGGGGACATAAGTGCTTCTGGACCTTTCAGGAATCCCCCCCTTAAAAATCCTGTGTTTGCCCCTGTACTTACCTGGGGCTTCCTCCAGCCCCCTGTTGGCCGTGGGCTTCTTTGACATTCTCCCAGACCATCCATTCTCCCCAGCAACCTTTCTCAACCTTTTTACAGTCAAGGAACCCCTACAATTTTTTCAGGTCTCAGGGAACCCCTGCATAGAATTGTGCCACTTTTATGTTTTCTGCCTTTTAATATACACCTCTCGGTTAACACTAGTACCATTGTCATAATACATATGAAGCCATCACTACCCCATGTTACAAATGCATATGAAATGCAACAATCATCCTACAGTGCAGAAATCACCCCACATAAGAATGGCAGCACCCACAATGCAGCAAAGGGCTCTGCAGAGAGTGTTTTTTTTACTCTTCCCTCTCTCCCTCTGAGGCAAATTTTGCAGGTCATTAGTGGAAAAAATCCATCTGGATACAAAACTAAATTGCATATGAAATATCAGGATTTTTTAAAAAAATGTCCTCATTTCTCCCCTTGTCTCTGCACCGATCCATTTTCTGTGTGTGATACAATGCAAAAATCACTTTAAAGGGATACTGTAGGGGGGGGGGGGGGGGGGGGGTCGGGGGAAAATGAGCTGAACTTACCCGGGGCTTCTAATGGTCCCCCGCAGACATCCTGTGTTGGCGCAGCCACTCCCCAATGCTCCGGCCCCGCCTCCGGTTCACTTCTGGAATTTCTGACTTTAAAGTCAGAAAACCACTGCGCCTGCGTTGCTGTGTCCTCGATCCCGCTGATGTCATCAAGAGCGCACAGCGCAGGCCCAGTATGGTCTGTGTCTGCGCAGTACACTCCTGGTGACATCAGCGGGAGCGAGAACACGGCAACGCAGGCGCAGTGGTTTTCTGACTTTAAAGTCAGAAATTCCAGAAGTGAACCGGAGGCGGGGCCGGAGTATTGGGGAGTGGCTGCGCCAAAACAGGATGTCTGCGGAGGACCATTAGAAGCCCCGGGTAAGTTCAGCTCATTTTCCCCCGACCCCCCTACAGTATCCCTTTAAGTAACTAGACTACTTTACCCAGAGGTCACATACAGTGATGTGAAAAACGATTTGCCCCCTTCCTGATTTCTTATTCTTTTGCATGTTTGTCACACTTAAATGTTTCTGCTCATCAAAAACCGTTAACTATTAGTCAAAGATAACATAATTGAACACAAAATGCAGTTTTAAATGATGGTTTTTTATTATTTAGTGAGAAAAAAACTCCAAATCTACATGGCCCTGTGTGAAAAAGTGATTGCCCCTCTTGTTAAAAAAAAAACTTAACTGTGGTTTATCACACCTGAGTTCAATTTCTGTAGTCACCCCCAGGCCTGATTACTGCCACACCTGTTTTAATCAAGAAATCACTTAAATATGAGCTATCTGACACAGAGTAGTAGACCAAAAGCACCTCAAAAGCTAGACATCATGCCAAGATCCAAAGAAATTAAGGAACAAATGAGAACAAAAGTAATTGAGATTATCAGTCTGGTAAAGGTTATAAAGCCATTTCTAAAGCTTTGGGACTCCAGCGAACAACAGTGAGAGCCATTATCCACAAATTGCAAAAACATGGAACAGTGATGAACCTTCCCAGGAGTGGCGGGCCGACCAAAATTACCCCAAGAGCGCAGAGAAAACTCATCCGAGAGGCCACAAAAGACCCCAGGACAACATCTAAAGAACTTCAGCCCTCACTTGCCTCAATTAAGGTCAGTGTTCACGACTCCCCCATAAGAAAGAGACTGGGCAAAAATGGCCTGCATGGCAGATATCCAAGGCGCAAACCACTTTTAAGCAAAAAGAACATTAAAGCTTGTCTCAATTTTGCTAAAAAACATCTCAATGATTGCCAAGACTTTTGGGAAAATACCTTGTGGACCGACGAGACAAAAGTTAAACTTTTTGGAAGGTGCGTGTCCCATTACATCTGGCGTAGAAGTAACACAGCATTTCAGCAAAAGAACATCATACCAACAGTTAAAGGGATACTGTAGGGGGGGGTCGGGGGAAAATGAGCTGAACTTACCCGGGGCTTCTAATTGTCCCCCGCAGACATCCTGTGTTGGCGCAGCCACTCACCGATGCTCCGGCCCCGCCTCCAGTTCACTTCTGGAATTTCTGACTTTAAAGTCAGAAAACCACTGCGCCTGCGTTGCCGTGTCTTCGATCCCACTGATGTCATCAAGAGCGCACAGCGCAGGCCCAGTATGGTCTGTGTCTGCGCAGTACACTCCTGGTGACATCAGCGGGAGCGAGGACACGGCGTGCAGGCGCAGTGGTTTTCTGACTTTAAAGTCAGAAATTCCAGAAGTGAACTGGAGGCGGAGCCGGAGCATCGGTGAGTGGCTGCGCCAACACAGGATGTCTGCGGGGGACCATTAGAAGCCCCGGGTAAGTTCAGCTCATTTTCCCCCGACCCCCCTACAGTATCCCTTTAAATATGGTGGTGGTGGTAGTGTGATGGTCTGGGGTTGTTTTGCTGCTTCAGGACCTGGAAGGCTTGCTGTGATAGATGGAACCCTGAATTCTACTGTCTACCAAAAAGTCCTGACCTGAATCCTATTGAGATGTTGTGGCATGACCTTAAAAAGGCGGTTCATGGTAGAAAACCCTCAAATAAAGCTGAATTACAACAATTCTGCAAAGATGAGTGGGCCAAAATTCCTCCTATGCGCTGTAAAAGACTCGTTGCAAGTTATCGCAAACGCTTGATTGCAATTATTGCTGCTAAGTGTGGCCCAACCAGTTATTAGGTTCAGGGGGCAATTTCTTTTTCACACAGGGCCATGTGGGTTTGAGTTTTTTTTCTCACTAAATAATAAAAAAACATCATTTAAAACTGCATTTTGTGTTCAATTATGTTATCTTTGACTAATAGTTAACAGTTTTTGATGAGCAGAAACATGTGACAAACATGCAAAAGAATAAGAAATCAGGAAGGGGGCAAATAGTTTTTCACATCACTGTACTTACCTTTCTCACTGCCTCTGTCTTCCTTTCTGCCCCATCTGTCTCCTTGTCACCTTCTCTTCACCGTGCTGCCTCGCTCATCAATGCTGCGAGCCTGCCTCATCCATAGAGATGTCTCGAACATCAAATTTTCCGCAAACTTCCGCAAATATTCATGCATAGGCGACCCTCCATAGACTTCAATAGGCATGCAAATTTAGAGACATACAAAGACTGTTTCTGGCCACAAAGTGACAGAAAACTTGTTTCAAAGGGTCTAACACCTGGATAAGAGCATCCATGTCCCATCAAAACTTACGGAGTTGACGCAGAGTCGGGTTTTAATCCCTAAAGGGCAGAAATCACAGTACATTCCTACATTTGAGGAATAAAGGGCTGCTTTTAAGTGTCCAGAGTTGTAATGTAAGGGTTATGCTGCTTCACATTGACAGACCAAATGTGTGGCACACAATTAAATAATATCACTAGAAGTGGGTACAGGTGTGGCGCAGTGCCAGTGGGCTCTGTCTATGCATCAGACAGACACCGAGAATATGCTGCAACAGTCCAAACGCAATTTAGTGACAATAAGGGCTGGTTCAGACGGACGTCTGCGTGGCGTCGCGTTTGGGGGCATTGCGGTGGCTGCGCGGTCAGGATTTCAGTAGCCTTCGCGTCGCGTTCCGATGCGGTCGCGTTTTTTCTTCCCTTAGGGGGACATTAGCCGCTGCGGTTGGCCGCCCCCTGGAAGCTACATGTCGCTTCCAGGGGCAGTTCGAAGCTAGCGAAAATCGGGACCCGAACGCCGCGATAGTGTATACGCACGCCACAGCTCGGTGTAAACGCTCCCATTCACTTGAATGGGAGCGTTTACCGCGACATTCCGAACGCTTGTGGTAAACGCTCCGCAAGCGTCCGTCTGAATCAGCCCTAACACATACCCTGAAGCACTATTGTGCTTGTAGTGGGCACTGGGCTAAATGGTGGGTGCCTGTGGGCTGTGGAGTGTCACACACACACATAGCGCCCAACTGTCCCTCTTTTGGAGCCCTGTTCTCCTTTCCTCCTCATTTGTCCCTCATTCTATGTAAATATATATATTTCTCTACTAAAAAATGTGTTTGGTTGACTCGAAACTTTATTCCCATCCTTTAAATTGATATATTACTAATTTTAAAATGTTAATATGAAGGAAAATGAACCATGATAGAAAGGACCAGTGTGGTTTGAATTATAATACAACATTTGTCTTATGAAATCTTTATGGTATGCGTGATGTGATGGGGGCGTGATCAGGGGTGTGGCTTAAGTATCCCTCTTTCTCATCTCAAAAAGTTGGGAGGTATACACACACACACACACACACACACACACACACACAAAACAAACAAAAATAACAAAAGGATGAAGTAGCCCTCAGAAGGGCTGTTTGGGGTGATTAAACAGCAATCAGCTAGTGACGATCAAAATAAACAAGCAAAAAACGTTCTTGCGCTCCTCCCTGGAGGCTGCAGTCACACATACACAGTTGCAAATCTTCTTAGCTTTTAAGGCAAATGCGCTGTGCCGCTCCACACAGTGGGGCTATAGCTCAGTAGGCATGCAGCGTCCTTACGCGTTTCGGCGCTCTGCGCCTTCGCCGATCTGACGAAGGCGCAGAGCGCCGAAACGCGTAATGACGCTGCACACATACTGAGCTATAGCCACGCCTACCCCGACAGCGAGACGGCTTTCCCCAGCCACCGGGACTCGCGCTGCTGGCCACAGTGCGTTGCTGCCGCCCTGCCTGGGAGTATAAGCGGTTGGCTTCACCGCTGAGAAGCGCTATTTTATCTAACTCTTGTGAGTAGAATATTTATATCACTAATAAAAACCACATAGGTAATGCACTATAGTGCGCTCCATTTCTTCCATAGATATCAAAATAAACAAGCCTAGCTAACGCTTTCCCTATCTCCAGCAAGCTGTGTCCCTTCCTCTCACTATTCCAGCCGAAGACAGATAGGAACGTGGCGGGCACTGCAGCGTTTTTATAAGGGGCAAGTGGGTCCGTGAGAGAGTGCAGGCTGATTGGCTGCCATGTGCCTGCTGACTGTGATGTAAGGGGTCAAAGTTGAGTCCAATGATGATATATGGGGGCGGGTTGAATAGCACCGCTCGCAGCGAGCGCGAATACACGATCTTCGCTGAATTGTGCTCACCGGCGAACTTTTTGGGCCATCTCTACTCATCACTTTACTTTGCTTCACTTGCCATCACACCAGCATCTTGTCTCCGACACAATTTCCGCTCTCACCCAATGCCTTCTGTTTAAACTGCATGACGGTCACTTACCTAGCCTAATAGGAGGCCTTAGATTAGATCAATCCACTGGTTGCATCAATAGAGGAGTGAGGAAGCGTGAAAATGGGAAATCAGGACTTTTTATTCCAACAGAAGTGGCAAAAAGGATGCAGAACCCCTGAGAGGGTCTCATGGAATGCTAGGGTTTCCTGGAATCCCAGGGAGAATGACTGTCCTGCAGTGTGACCCAGTAAATTCCCTAAATGGCTTAGTCGCCCAGGCTCAGTTGTGTTCAGGGAAGGACTGGCCCAGGGGGACGGGGGGCAATTGCCCCCCGGGCCGCCCGAATCTTAAGTAATTAGGGCCGGCCGCTGCTATACACAGCGGCCGCAGACATACCACAGGTGACAGGTTCGCAGTGGGGATCGCAACCTCGCGCGATATTTCCCGGCAAGTTGAAGTATCCAATCAAAGAAGGGGCTGAGGAGGCCGGCCGTGGTGTGCCCTTGTGCGTGGCTGAGCCTGCGGTGGATGTGAGCGGCACAAGGACACAAATAGCTTAGGTCCTCTCCGGGCCGGTGGGTTGACCCTGCTTGACTCCGCCCCCCGCCTGGAGCCATTGCCGCCCGCAACGTGCTGCTGTGCCTGCGGTGTCATCGGAGTGAGCTGTCTAACTCTTCAGCTTTCTGTGCTGGGGGGCTGGGGGCCTGGAGCTGTGGCTACGAGTGGCTGGCTGGAGGAGTCGGACACAGTCCTCCCCTGTGCTGCTGTGCCTGAGGTGTCATCGGAGTGAGCTGTCTCACTCTTCAGCTTTCTGTGCTGGGGGGGCTGGAGGCCTGGAGCTGCGGCTACGAGTGGCTGGCTGGCTGTCCTGGCTGGAGGAGTCGGACACTCTGGGGGCTGGGAGTCGGAGATGCCACCTATAGCTGTTTGCTGCTGTGGAGGAGGAGGTGGTGTAGGACTGAGGAGACAGGAGGATAGAGGAGGTCGGGTCCAGGTTGCCAGAGGAGAAGGTGATTTTTATACATTTTGTTTCTGTACTTCATCTCCCTTCTTGTCACTGAGTTACTCACACTTTGCTGCCTGCCTGCTACTGCTGTCAAATTCAATTCTCTGCCCAGGCCAGTGCCCTCTGAGGTTTTTTTTTGTGTGATAATCATCCCCATTCTGACCCTGGCCTGAGGGGGAACGTTTTTTCTTCTTGTGGTGTGATTGGCGGCAGGGGAGGGGGGAGGCAGGCAGTTAGGCACTGTCAAACAGGTAGTTGGAGGGGGCTGGGAGGCAGAGGCAGCGAACAGCTGACTGCAGAGCTGCGGTGAGGGACATGCTGGGAGCTTGGGGCTGGACGAGCCCTGGGATAGTAGCACTTATTTTCATTAAAAAAAAGCCTGATAACTCCTTTAAGGTTAGGCATCAGACACAGACAGGTAGATTGTGCGGAGAAATGGGGTTAGGCATCAGGTACATAGTGTGTGTGTGTGTGGCTGGGGCTGTTAGTCATCACAATTTGAAGATTTGCACACAAGAAAGATATGGCTTTGGGCTGGGGATACCGTGAAACGGGCCTCTAGTTTGTGTTGTTCCCCCCCAGGCCAAAAGGTCCCAGTCCTCCCCTGGTTGTGTTCCACTCTGTGGTAGGGAGTATTCTGTGCTTGCGCAGTTGCACAGGCGCAGAAAGCTCCAGGCCACAGGAGTGCGGCAAGGGCCTGGCATATACGGTATTGAGCAACTACTGGAGCTGAATGCGGGACAACTGAGTGGCCCGGGAGTAAGATAAGGGTGCCCATGGCCTACAGGGGGCTGGAGAAAGGCCCAAGTATCAATGCTTGTCTTTCTTTTATCTCATGTTTCCTCTAACAGCATACAGTAGCCTGATCTAAAATACATAGAATGATTTATGAAGAATTACTGACTTATGTTTTGTTTTGTTTTTAAATATCTGTCTGGACTGGAGTTTAGATTAAAGAAAAATTCTGTACAGCATTTTTTTTATTTTACTTTAAACATTTAAAACATTTCACAACTGAACATACACTTTCAACAAACCCAAAAGCATTAAACTGTTATCTTTAACATTACACAAGTTTGTAGAATAACACACAGAACTGTATTCCCAGGATATGACATATTTTATTGAGATATCCAAACCACCACCCACCCAGTTCTTATCTAAACACTCAAGGTCAAGTATAGAAAAATGACTTGAACTAAAAAGCAACACTGCTCTAATTTGCCTTGCACAATGCAACTTTACAAAAAGTAAAGACTCCGATAAGTGGACCAGTGCTACTGAAGCATGACTCAGGAATTGCAGCTTACCAGGAGTATCTGCTTTTTAATAAATGAATACTTTTATGCTTCCCCAAACTGCCAGCCTAGTCAAATTATCTGTGCCATCACTTAAAGGAAACCTGAACTGAGTAAAATTATTTAAAATAAACACATGATGCAGCTGCAAATGAATATTACACACTTACCTCACAGGCAGTTCCTCTCAGAGGCTCACCATTTTTTTTTACAGTGATCCCTTCCAGTTCTTACAATATTTTGTCTGAACTGAAATACACCAGTTGCTGTCAGTTATATATCAACTATTGTCAGTTATAACTGAATGTGCAAGGCAAGGTAATGTCCATGTTTCCCTATGGCTGAAGTAGGCAATATTACAGTTTAAGGCTACTTTCACACTAAGACGTTGCGTTAGATGCTACGTTAAGGTCGCATAACGTGCACCTAACGCAACGTGTGGTAGAAGCTGGACGTCAGATCGAGCCGCGTTAAGCGGCTCTTCATACGTCCTGTGATGCCGTGATGCGTACTCTTGGATGCATGCAGCATCACGTGTTCCCGCCAGCCAATCGCTGCACAGACCTCCTCCTCCAATACTACTGAGCATGTGCAAGCAGTCTAACGCGGCTTAGCCGCGTAGAACGCACAGCATATAGCACTTTGAAATAACGTGAAGCGTTACAATGTAACACAACGTGGGCACTGTGAACAGCCCATTGATTTTTCATTACTGTGCGGTGGGCTGCGTTACAGGCTGCTCTAACGTGCGCCTGTAACGTCCCACTGTGAAAGCAGCCTAACAGTATGCTGACCAGTAAGCTGTTATGGGGTACTGGCCATTTTCAAAATGGAGGACATAGAATTCTATTGATCACAGTGGACAAACAGGATGCAGGAGAGGAGAAAAAGATTGATGAGTAGACTACACAGGAGGTAAGTATGATATGTTTATTTTGGCTTTTAATTTTCAGTTCAGATTCTATTTAAAGGCATCTTTGGGACACTTCTATATTTCCTCTGATTTATTTGCTATGAGGTCCCATAGATCGTTTGCATCCAATCTACCATCTTAACTGTACTGGATGAAGCTGGGGACCAAAGCGCTTTCCTAAATCATGAAGTACTGCAATTTCCCAGAGTGTTCGTGATTTGGCAAATAAAGCCACTGATGCAATCACTATGCTGCTTGTGGGACCACCAGCATCGGGATCCGCACTGGCTAAGTACTTTGCCAATCACCGGCGATCACAAGCCCTGCCAAAACAAGGCTAGAGGGTCCCAGCCCGAAAGTGGCAAAACTTCTGCTATGGAACACAGAGCCTCTATAAACACCGAAAGTGAACATTTATGTGCCTTATTTACTCAGCACTCCTCGATCCACAGTTGTAAGTTTAAAAAAGCATCATTATAAAGTATGTCTTAAAATCTTAGATGAAAATAAATCTGTGGCATAGCTAAGGAGTTATGAGCCTCAGTGCAAGTTTTACATTGGGCCTCCTCAAGCACTGTACACAACGCTTAATATGAAGAACCAAATCTGCCAAGGACAGGGAGGTGTAAGCAGAGAAGGAGATCACCACTATTCACTGCACAAAAAGAAGTAATTATTAGCACCATGGCACCAATAAAGAGCTACTACAGCAGTTGAAGTAGGTCCCCTGGTTGGCCGCCCTGATGTGGATGCAACCTCTGCTACACAACACAAACAAAATGCCTTATCTTCTTCACCACAGCTGCCGACCTGGTATTCCCTCAACAAAGAAGGGTCACTCAGCAGTCTCGTCCTTTGAAATGATGTACACAGCCCTTCATCCTGTCCCAAAACATACACTAACTCGGTTTCTGCCCCATCCTCATTTAGGCAGAAGGTTGGTTGGGAGCGCCAAGACAACCTGCCACTGTCAGCTGTTCCAAGCGTGATGCACACAATGACATCATCACACAAGCAGCACACTGGATGTGTCACTTTGCAAATCATTTTTACATTGAACTATGTTCAACGCCCTCAACTTGTCAATAAACAATCACCCAGTTTCCTTCCTCCAACACACTATTTGGACTTGAAGATTAGGTTTTAACCTATTTGCTATACTGGTAATCATTAGCATCTAGTTGGTTTAGTTGGTTAATGATGCAAAGTGTGGGTCACATCCCTACAAAATCCTTAACTGTGCAGATTTACTTGCACCTATATTCATTTCATTTTGATTTGTCTTCTGTTTATGTTGTATATTTGATTGTTCATTATAATAACTTTAAAAAAATTGCATCATAGTGTCCTCTCTTTACAACATTTCATAAGTGTCTGTTATGCTAAAGGCTGTATGTAAATCTACAAGAAAGATAAATGTATTTGCTGGAAGATCATTTTCTACTCTCACGATAACCTGGAGAAAGGAATAAGGTGAAAGCTTAGAGAGAGAATGTTGCTTGCTTGAGTGTTGAGCTCAGATACGCCTGTCTATATATTATTATTATTTATTGGATTTCTATAGTGCCAATAAGCTAAGACCAAAAACACATTTGTGGATTGGCTGTTGACTAAGATCACTGCCTTTCAGCTTGAAAGCCACAGGGCCCCAATGTAATATAGTAAGCGTTACCTGTGTTGCCATCTGCTAGCAATAGAAGGTACCTAGCCTGAGAATGAACACCCTTTTGCACATGTCTCTTTCTACACCTCTTTAGGTAGAGCATATTCGCAAAGCTCCTACTGGTGACCGGTCCTATGCTAATGGAAAGAGGGCAGAAGCATACTGGCCTCAGGTAATGCTCAGTATTTTATATGGAGACAAACAGGGCCGGTTCAAGTAACAATTGAGCCCTAGGGCAAAATTATCCTGGGGGCCCTCCAACAGACACCCCCCGACCAAAAAGCGTCATTAGAGGCCCTTTGTTGCAGCTTAATTTCCCTCCAGGGCCCCTGAGCTGGCTGCTGACCCTCCCCCAATCACCTCCCAACTTAACAGACTCTGCAGAGTCCCTGGGGAGCAACAGTTAAGATGGAGGAGGGACAACTTGGGGGCCCCTGCAGGCTCTGGGGCAATTGCCCATTTTTTCCTATGGTAGCTCTGGCCCTGGAGACAAAAAGGAATAAAGATAGTAGGCAGTGATGCTTTTGCTGAAGCTAAAATATATACGCTTTTTTTAATTGGGGGGAGGGGGTCATAATCAGGAGGCCGCTGCACCCAGGGCAGTTCCATAGACGATTAAAAATTGAGGAATGGACATCAGAGGCTACATCTTACTTTTGTGGCTGCATTTTGCAGTGTCCACTATTCACACTAGAAGTGCTTTTCTGAGCATTTTGAGATTGATTAGCATTTTTAAAAATTGCTCCCATTCACTTTCATTAAACTTGCGGTAAAAATCACAGAAAGCATTGAGCGCTCGATGCTACTGGCCTGCTGTATCACTGGCACTTGTATTGGATTGAGGAAGTGGGCTTGGACCCACAAAACATGTTGCCTGCGCTAAATAACTTTCTTGTCCCACGAGACAGTCGTTGTTGAGGTAAGCAACCTCATTATTTATGTTTTTAGTGATTTTAACCTAGTTTTATTCAGATCTGGGTGCCTTTTTACCCCCTTGTGCTCCTCATGATTTCAGTGGGTTTCAAATTCAGCACCCAAATCTAAATATTGAGATTAGTTCAGGCAAACTGCTGACGAAGTGAACTATGGGATAGTCAACCAATGCTAACCATGTTATCTATTGACACACCTGAATATATACTGTATGTGTGCAGGTCTGATAATCTTTGTGCTGCCAAGTCACTGTGATCGTAAATATGTCCTTTACCTCCAAAGTCATTTTCTTTTATTGCTTTATGACAATGTCCGATGATAGGCATATTGATAACTCCTTACAGAATGAACTGCACGGTTACGGTTCACAAATGCTATTTTTTTCCTCTCACCATCAGTTCACTCCACTGTGTCAAATCTCTTCCAGGACCACAAAATAGAAACTGTAAGGGTACATACTCACCAGGAGATGGATCGGGGAACCCATGGCAAAACAAACTGATGGACAAGTGTTCCCTGATCGACCTTCCTACTGCGGGTACATGTGATGGCGCTCAATGGGTGTGAATGAGAGTTAAAACGATCGCAGGACTTTGCGCAGGAGTTGCCAGGATTTCTACGAGGTCATCCACTTTGATGGCTGTAATTGCCGCGCATGACAAAATATCACTCTTCTAGTCGTGCAAGCGTACCCATGCCCTAAAATTGCAAAAACAATTGTTGATTAAAAAAAAAGTCGCACATTGCAGCAACAATCACAGCAAAAATCACAGCAAAAATCACAGCGTGGGTACGGGTCTTTGGAATTACTTTTATCAGTTGTAAATAGCCTGTGTACCAAAGTAAGACAATTGGTAAGAATCTGAAATTACCGTCAGTTAAAAGCCAAAACTGTGCTTTAAAATTAGTTTTAGTCAACGTTACGTGACAAAATTTTGATAGTTCTGGATAAAAACAAATTTGCTCCGACAAGCATATGCGCTACCTTAGGCCACTTCCCTTTGTCCTAAGACCAAATTGCACTCCTACTAGGTATCCTTAGGCCCTGTTCATACTGTCAGCGTTTGCAGAACGCAAAGAAAACAAAGAAAACGCAAGTTGAAAAATGCATGCGTTTATATGCGTTTTTCTTGTGTTTTTGCATGCTGAATGGAAGTGTGTCACACAGGAAACAATGGGAAACGCAGAGGGAAACGTACGCTAAAACGCAATAGTACGTGTTTTTGATACGTGTCCATAGACTATCATTGTGTCCGTTTCTGTGCGTGATGCACAGAACTGTGTGCAGCAATGCGGATGAGAAACGTGTGCGTCTCATACGCATACATGTGGACGAGGCCATTAGAAAACATTAGTAGCCATTTCTATGCGCAAAGTCTGCCCGTATGCGTTCTGTAAAAGCGGCTAGGAACGCACATAGTCTGAACAGGGCCTTAAACACACTGCCTCTATATATTTTATCGTATACTACCCATCCCTCTTTTTTTTCCCCTCATTCCCTTTAGATTGTAAGCTCGCAAGGCAGGGCTCTCTCCCCCTTTTGTGTCTTGGAAATCATTATACATTTTATTCATCATGTTACTTTTATCACTGTCATTACCACTTCTGTATTTTGTATTCTGTATGCTGTATCATTGTTTGTATTTTGTCACTAATTATGTATCTTGTATATTGGTGTGCAGCATTCTCTGTATTATGTACCCCATGTTTGCTTCTTACGTTGTACAGTGCCATGGAATATGTTGGCACTTTATAAATTAATAATAATAACTTAACTTGTATTCTAAATCACAAACTTCTATTTTTCACAAGATGCAGCTATCAGGCTACGTTTACAGTGGTGTGTTACATCGGACTACGCAATGCAAATGTATGTTTGAATCAGCATGTTAGCAGTACGGTGGAATCTGTCAGCATGCAGCGTGGTACCGTATAATGCACACGTTAACAGTGCATACTGTAAGCATCACACCAACACGCATAACGCCACTCGTCCCCACCATTGTGATCCTGCTTCTGCAGGATGTGTAATACAACTTACCACTGGTCATGGCCTCAGTGTTTTTCCTCACAGTAATGCATTAGATCTAACAGCTCATGGAAAATCAATGGGGTTTCCATTTTTTTTAGCAGTAAAATTGTATTGTTTTTGTAGAAAGATTACAAGAAGTAATGCAGAACAGTGCAATAACAAATGCAGTAATACATTTAAGGTTTACATTGCAAATTATTTGCATGGGGTTTCCATTTAATGTTATTTTTTGTGTGTGCAAAAACAACTGACAGTATGCTGTTTTTTCCCTAGGCTCTGCCCACGTTGTGGTATTAACTACATTGTGCAGATGTGGATCCTGAAAGCAATCTTTTGCATGCAGACGTGCACAGTGTTTGGCAAGTAACGCAAGTCAATTCTCCCCAGGAAGGATTCTCATTGGTCCACTGAATGGCAGACTAACAACAATCCTCCCTAGAGAAGAGGTATTCCCATTGATTTGTTTCAATCCAGTGGGGTGCTTAAGCTGTTTAGTATGCTTTTGCTGGGGCTCCCATCAGGATGTCGGCACTTGTCTCGGTGGGGGTGGTGGATCCAAGCAGTCCTTGTTCCCGGTGACAGCTGAAGCGGCACTGAGAAGGTGACAGATGAAAGTGGAAAGTAACAAGAGAAAAGAAGGTGACAGAATGTGCAAGAGAACAGAAAAAGCAAAGAAACCTATACAGTAAACAAGCTACTTAGAGCGGACAATGGCTTCAATTCATCAAGCATTACCGCATTCGGTAATGCTAAAAACAGCTGACTTAAGGGAGCACTTTAGAAAATGTTAATTCATCAAAGCTGTTACCGAATGAGAAGCTGAAATGACACAGCAATGAGATAAATTACTGACATGTGCTCAACAAATGTTAATTCATCAAGGTTCCCACATTCGCTAACACATTCGGTGTTTATCTCAAGCTCTCCCCTGTCGTTACAGGCTTCGAAAGCCTTCTGTGTGAATGTTTTCATGATTAGCAGGAGCAGGCAGCCAATAGAAACAGCCCCTGTTCTCCTGCAAGTGCCGCTGATAGGTCACACAGGCTTCTCCACACAAGCTTTCAGACCCCCCAGGCAGTGAGCAGAGAGAACGGGTCAAAATATATCCCCAGATTCCCTTCGGTGGTGTAACCCTTTCAGGCCCTGTTTGATAATGCAAAGATGCTGGTGGTGAAATCACCAAGCATGGCATTTGTAATGTCTCCAGGAAGTTCATCTACGTTGTGGCAAATAAATAAAATGTTAAGAAAGACTGATGGACAGATTCAGAGCTGCAGAGGCAGTACAAGTAACAGTAACTATAACACGTTTACATGTAAAGGGATGTCTGGATGCCTTCTATTGTTATCAGCTTGTAACAACACAGAGACATTCCAAGCTGCTCTGCACCACTCTGCTGTTATCGAACAGCCTTTGATGAATTGAAGCCTAGTAGTTCGGTAACTTAACGAACCTCTACCGCACATGGGAAAATATTGATGAATTAGCACAGTGAAGTGTAAAATACCGAATGCGGTATTTTAAGGACTGGGGTTTTGTTATCGAACACCCTTTGATGAATTGAAGCCATTGTCTGTTCCCAATGGTTTGTCATGGTTTCCGCTGGCATCTGCAGAGTCCATGCAATGTCTGTAAATATCATGCAGCTCGGGACTTTCATTCTTTTTCCGGAATGGAGCCAACGGATATGTTTAAAACAGACATGTAAATGGATCTCATCAATAACACAGAATTTGTTTATATGTCTGTTTGTCTGCTGGCCTCCTTTCCGGAAAGCTGTACGTTTTCTCTTAAGCTCAACACACACCATACAATCTTGGTTGTACAGATTTACCAAATTTTTGTAGTATAAGGGCCAACAGATTGAAAATACCTTGAATGCTTGATTGGATAAGCTCTTATACTACATGAAAGTGGTAAGATTGAACAACCAAGATTGTATGGTGTGTGTTGAGCCTTATGAATGAACTCATCCTTAGAAGAGCATTAGAAAACCAGGTTGCTTTCTAGTCCTTGATGAAGGATCCTTCTTGACAAGCTTCCACTATGCAGTGTTTGGAATGGATACAAAGAGAAACTCTGGATTCATAATAGTCAGTTTCATAACGCACACATTATAATGAGCGTGAATGGCAATGGAGACTGGACATAGACTTTAATACAATGGCTGCATGCAGCGTGTTAGAATAATGCAGTACAGTGAACAGGCCCATAGAATTGTTTGGGCAGTGAGCGGACACGCAGAATTATTCTGCAAACAAACTGTACCCAAAACTAACCAGAGAAACATAGTGTGCCACAGCAATGGTCTCTGCACCCTGAGGCCAATATACCCGTAGAGTAGTCGGCACCACTGGATAACGTGTAGGGCTCGTTTACACTATGAGCGTTTCCGTTTTTTTAAGCGCTGGCGATTTTAGAAATCACCCTAAAAGCACTTGTGCAATGTTTTTCTATGAGAGTGTTCACACTTGAGCGTTTCGATTTTTCTTTGAAATTGCAAACGAGCTACATGTACCATTTTCTGAGCACTTTGGCTCAATGGAAGGCTTAGGGAAATTGCAAAGCGCTTGAAAAAGCACTTTGTATAGCGATTTACTGAGCTCTTTTATGAATAAATAGATTGTATTTATTCATTTCTGGGTCAAAGAGTTCACTTCCCGACTGAAGTCAGGAAGTGAAAAAATGAATCGTTCAGCAAAAGTGCTTAGAAAAGCGCTTTTCGATGCTGCAACAGCATAAAGTGACGAGTAGTCATAATTGCAGGCATCTTTTTAAATAGGATCTGACCTGGCGGCGGGGTCAAGGTTAGCTACCAGGTGGAGTGTTCAACCTTCTGGGGACCGACTAACGCCGATGGGCGTCAAGTCCTGGGGCTGCAGTTTCCCAGTTTACGGTCGCGCGCATGCACGATGTTTCCCTGCTACTTCACGGAATGGAGTAATCCCCTTTGTTTACAACTGTACATCGCTGCGGTCCCCGGCAGGTCTGTACGAGATCGGTGATTCCCGGCCTCTGATTGGCCGGTGTCACGGACGGTTGCGGGGCCGCAGGCGCGTCCTGTAACCGCCCGTGAAGAAAAGCGATCGCACTCGATTCTCTGCATCGATTGCGCTTCAAATCGATACAATCTGGGTTGAGTGTGTAGGGGCAGCTGAAGTCTTTTTCCCAGCAGAGAGATAGCACCAGCCCAACTGCTGGATGGCTCTTTTGATATGCTAATGAGCCTGGGCCCAGAGAGTCCCTGGCTTCAAGCTGTGCTGATGGCCCATCCATCAGGTATAGACCATGACAGAAGCAATCTAGTTGGGAGAAAAGCCAGCAGGGGAGCTGACACCTAGCTAGCTGCCCCAAACTTCAAAGAGCCTTTGCCTGGGAATGACCTGCTATCAATCCCAAATGTAGATCATATTCCATAAACGGCTATATGTATCATATTTTCTGTGTTGCCAGGCTGGCAGACCCTCCAAACTAACAGAGCATGTAGGGCCCGGTCTGGCGTTGGTTCTGAGAACATTTCAGAACCTTCTGAGGTAAAGACTGCCCGTTAGGCAGTTCAACAGTGTCCTAATGATACCACAGGGGTCCCACCCCTCATGTTTGGTATCAGGCTGCTGGGTACATCGAGGCAGACCTGAAAAGATTAGTAAATCTGCCCTGACCTGTACGGTTCTGTGAGATAGAGCCCATATATGGTTAAGGCATGATTTTTGGTCCCCCAGGACAAGGGGAGGACTCATCTCATGTTCTAAGGGGGTGTGTGGGCCCGCCCTCACTCCCTCCTACTGAATCAGGGGCATAAGAATGGCAGAGGAGCCAAACTCAGGGTCCTCCACCCTGAAAACATCTTGAACTCATCGGTGCCAGCTTGAGGATATGTGTAGCAAGTAGAGTAAAGAAACCGGCACTGCAGATGGTCAGGAAGCATGCATAGAGGTAAGTATGAGGTGTTGAGGAATTAGTATCGGGTACAGCTGTTAGTTGCGTGCTCAAACTGAGAAACGACAGCAATTTCTAATGTAGCAAACAGTAGGGAAGCAGTTGGCACATGCAGTATTAACAGCATAAAAAAGCTTTATTCCATTAGGCTTCATGCAAAAATGCTAGGCATACATGTCCATATAAAATTGATCCTACCCGATACTTAGATGGCTGTGGGGTGAGGTGGGAGCGGTGGGGGTCGCGACCCCCACCGCTCCCACCTCACCCCACAGCCATCTAAGTATCGGGTAGGATCAATTTTATATGGACATGTATGCCTAGCATTTTTGCATGAAGCCCAATGGAATAAAGCTTTTTTTATGCTGCTAGCTTGAGGATATGCTGGCATCCACCTGATCTGAACTCTGAACTTTGATTGAAACCCAGAACTCTGATTTTTCCCACAAAAAGGACATCTTTCCAGGAACTAAGTATTTTTCTCCCTTCTTTTATTTTTGATACTGGCTATTACTGTTTTAATAATTGTTGATTTTAATAATTGTCTGTATATATTAATTATTTATATTGCGTGAATAAACGACTTTCTCCAAGTCATTCACTGTCCGCTACCCTGCTTATCAGCACACACAGAACTGATCCCGGGTCTCTGAAGATACGCTACTGTTTGTTTGTTGTTGGCTAGACAGAATACCGTGGGTTTAACCGTTTTATTCGCAGGACTAGTCAGTCAGTAAATCGGGTCCACTGGCCCATACCAGTGGTGGTGGCAGATACCGTGGAATCGTGTGTACGTTGTAATTACTCGTGTCTCACAGGCCCCCTTCTGGGTTGTCTGCGGCTAATTCTTAACGGTTCCTGCGCATTGACTGCGACCAGAGTTCGCACGATCTGTGCGCTGGCACCGTTTAGAAGGCTAAGTGCGGTCAGACCACTAGGGCTCCTGTGACAGCCGGGGAGCGCCGTCTTCTCATAGGCTGATGCCTATGAGAGGCGGAACAGGACGGATTGCCGTCCTGTTCCATAAAGATTACCATGCAAATGGAAAGAAAAAGCCTGGCACTAGATGTCCACCAAAGGGTATGTGACTTCACCGGATTACGTACTTCATATTCTCAATTGTGCACTCCGGAGGCAAGCATGCATATGTGAAGATAAAGAGGAGGAGGCACTAATTGTTGCAAAGAAGGTACCTTTAATCCAGGGTGGTAGGATACATCGGGATGGAGTGGGGGTGAAGGAGGCCTGACAGCTGTTTCGCTTAAAAAGCTTCCTCAGAGGCCAATAGAAGGAACTTCTATTGGCCTCTGAGGAAGCTTTTTAAGCGAAACAGCTGTCAGGCCTCCTTCACCCCCACTCCATCCCGATGTATCCTACCACCCTGGATTAAAGGTACCTTCTTTGCAACAATTAGTGCCTCCTCCTCTTTATCTTTCCATAAAGATTACGGAGGGGAGGGAGGAGGGAGGGAGAGAGAGTCCCATAGAGGCTTGGAGGGAAAGAAGAAAAAAAAAACCACGGCCACAGCAATCGGACCCCTCTGGTCGTTAGGGGGGTTAGCACTGCAGTCGTCAAGTGGTTAAAGTGACCCTGAGATAGGGCCCCCATAAAATATACATACCTGGGGCTTCCTTCAGCCCCCTCCGGCCTGATTGCTCCCACGCTGTCCTCTTCTGACTCCCCGTTCTTCCCCAACTGGCCCTGGAAAGTCATCCGGTCCGGGGCCAACTGTGCATGCACAGCCTGGCCGTACATGCTCCCGCCACATTCATGTAGCCTGGAGGGTTTTGAGTCTGCGTAGTAGTACTGTGCAGGCGCAGAACATTCCTGCCGATGGGAGCAAGACGGGAGAGCGAGCCTGGCCGGACTGCGCTTGTGACGACTGGAGGATTTTTCAGGGCCAGTTGTGGGCGAAGGGGAAGGCGACTGAGAACGACGAGGGAGCGATCAGGCTGGAGGGGGCTGGAAAAAGCCCTAGGTGTGTGTACATTTTTTAAGGGGACCCATCTACGGTACGCTTTAAAGGTCCAAGCAAAATTAAAAAATGAGTTTCACTTACCTGGGGCTTCCACCAGCCCCATGCAGCCATCCTGTGCCCTCGTAGTCACTCATTGCTGCTCCAGTCCCCCGCTGGCAGCTTGCCGACCTCGGAGGTCGGCGGGCCGCATTGTGTACATTTTTACGCATTCCCGCTAGTGCAGGAACATTAACACATACATTTTTACGCGTTACTGGTTCAATGCGTAAATTTCTACGCATTGAACCAGTAACACGTAAAATTGTATGTGTTAATGTTCCTGCACTAGCGGGAATGCGTAAAAATTTACACAATGCGTCACCCACCACAGGGTAGGGTGCAATATTTTACTTTGTGAATGAAGTAGTAAAATATTGGTAAGTTTACTGATATTCTACTATCTCTACCCTGCTCCATTTTAAACAGACACCCTTATCGAGGGGTGCTGCTAAAGTTTTTGTGGGCCCCAAACGATACATAATTTGTGGCCCTCCCACCTTTGTCAGAGGTCCCTTCTCCCATTACAACAGGTAACCAAAGTTGCCCCCCCCCCCCAGTAAAAGTAGCCACCCTATAGGTAGCCAAAGTCCCCCCCCCCCCCCCCCTTACATTAGGGCATTGGTGTCAGTGGAGGTTCATAGCATCCTTCTTGCTCCCTAACTCCAAAACTCACACAGCAGCAGATCGGCAGTGACCCAAAAAGAGGAGAGCAGTTCATAGTAATCGCACAGCACATTACCTCGCGTACGTACAAAAAGGGCGTCGGGAAAAAAGGGCGCGGGGTGTAAACGATAATATTGTTTTGTATTTATTGTACAAATAATGTTTTACAAATGTATAAATCATTAAATAATGTGTATGAAATCGGCAATAGTGAAAACGTTAATCTTCTCTGTTTCAAACGTGAAACTTAAAATAACGTTTATTAAAAAACCTATAATATATGTTTAATCGTTAGAATTGTATATTATTGTGATTAACCTTAATGTATGGTTTCTTCTTATAATAAAATCAGAAAATATTGTTTATAACGATGATATATATATATATATATATATATATATATATATATATATATATATATATATATATATATATATATATATATATATATATATATATATATATATATATATATATATACACATATACACACGTTCGTAAAACATTTGTAAGTATTACTACAATGTTACTAAAACTATACCTAACCCTACTCTCACACAGAACCCTCCCTGTACCTATCCCTAACCCCTAGACCCCCTTGGTGGTGCCTAAACCTAAGACCCCCCTGGTGGTGCCTAAACCTAAGACCCCCCTGGTGCTGCCTACACCTAAGACCCCCCTGGTGGTGCCTACACCTAAGACCCCCCCTGGAGGTGCCTAAACCTAAGACCCCCCCTGGTGGTGCCTAAACCTAAGACCCCCCCTGGTGGTGCCTAAACCTAAGACCCCCTGGTGGTGCCTAAACCTAAGACTCCCCTGGTGGTGCCTAAACCTAACAACCCCCTGGTGGTGCCTAAACATAAGACCCCCCCCTGGTGATGCCTAAACCTAAGACCCCTCCTGGTGATGCCTAAACCTAAGGCCACATACACACATCAGACCATGGTCTTTTGAAAATGAAAGATCACAGACCAATTTTACCCCCTTCCATGTAGTATGAGAGCCATACCTACACAGTCTATTCTATGGAGCTGAACTCCCCATCAGACAGACATCTTTGCAAGATGCTGCACACACAGATGCTGTACAGACACAAAAGATCAGTATCTGCAAAAGATCTGTTCCTGCCAAAAATCCATTCCTGCAAATTGCAATGATAGTCTATGAGATCTGCAGAGCCTCATACACACATGATTTAACTGACATTCATCTGCAGATCAGATCCACCAGGATGGATTTTCAGATCTGCGGATGATTGCTTGATCTGCAGATGAATGTCAGTTAAATCATGTGTGTATGATGATCTGCAGATCTCATAGACTATCATTGCAATTTGCAGGAATGGATTTTTGGCAGGAACAGATCTTTTGCAGATACTGATCTTTTGTGTCTGTACAGCATTTGTGTGTGAAGCATCTTGCAAAGATTTTTTTCTGATGTGGAGTTCAGCTCCATAGAAAAGACTGTGTAGAGTATGGCTCTCATACTACATGAAGGGTGGTAAGATTGGTCTGTGATCTTTCATTTTCCAAAGACTATAGTCTGATGTGTGTATGAGCCTTAAGACCCCCTGGTGGTGCCTAAACCTAAGACCCCCTGGTGGTGCCTAAACCTAAGACCCCCTGGTGGTGCCTAAACCTAAGACCCCACTGGTGGTGCCTAAACCTAAGACCCCACTGGTGGTGCCTAAACCTAAGACCCCACTGGTGGTGCCTAAACCTAAGACCCCACTGGTGGTGCCTAAACCTAAGACCCCACTGGTGGTGCCTAAACCTAAGACCCCACTGGTGGTGCCTGAAGCTAAGACCCCCCCAGGTGGTGCCTAAACCTAAGACCCCCTCTTGTGGTGCCTAAACCTAAGACCCCCCTGGTGGTGCCTAAACCTAAGACCCCCCTGGTGGTGCCTAAACCTAAGACCCCCCTGGTGGTGCCTAACCCTAACCACCCCCCTTAGTGTTCGCTTTATTATGTGGATAATAATGTTTTACAAATAGTGACTGTAAAAATATATTGCAATTTACGTTATGCACTGATTGCTTTATTTTGTGAATAATAATGTTTTACAAACAGGAAGGCATAAATAGGATAAATATGTTTATTATTTTTATAAACGTTATTTGTCACGGGTGCATTTTCTAAACGTAAATCCTCACAAACACAGTTATAAAACATTAAAAAGCTCCGGGCGCCATTTATAAAGCGTTATTTATCTCTGGCGCCCTTTTTTCCTGCTCGGCGCCCATTAAACGTTATTATAGGAGTGAATGGCTGCGCCCTTTTTGTCCACTAGCTGCCTGCGCCCTTTTTTTCCGTTCCCCATTACCTCACTTCTGTATCTGAAGTGTACTCCATGGTCAATGCACCTCTCCCCTCTATTCATATTGTCGCTGATCTGAGGTCTGTGTGTGAGTGACGGGACAGTGACGGCCGTATAAGTCACAGATAGGGCTGACTGGCAGCAGGGGAGGCCCCAGCTGTGGGTGAGGCCCCAAGTGGCCGCTTGGCTTGCCTGGGCCTAGCTGCACCCCTGCCCTTATCAACGCAGGTTTCTGTGAAATGTGTTCAGCATGTAAATTTTGTGAAAGCTAGAATACTTCAAATGTTTATTCATGTTTTTGTCTGAGCCGACAAAACAACTGCAGGGTTTTCATTGCCCTGAGTTGGTTTCAGGCACATCTGTACCTCCATCTGTGAGCGGTCACAGGCAGTAACTCCATCTAATTCAACATGAACACATCCAGAACTCATACATGCAAAGCTGATTTTCATGCTTCTAGCCAGACTTTGCCTCCTAATTATAAATGCATGTCAATAGCTACCCATAGCACAACACAATGGTAGAAAACACTAAGGGCTTGTTTCCACTGTTGCGACGCGATTTCGGCCGCATTCCGACGCTTGTAAAAACGCATGCGGATGCGTTTCCGCATGCGTTTTTACCCGCGATTTCTCGTGCGATTTCGCATGGCAGGGTGCCATGCGAAATTAACCATGACACTGCCAGGGCTAAATAAAATTGAAAAAGGTGCGAAATCGCACGCGAAATCGCGGGTAAAAACGCATGTAACAAACCGATGCATTTTTACTATTAAATACATTAGCGGCGATTCGCACGGATTCCCGACGCAGGCGAATTCGTTGGCTCTTTTGTGCGTTTTTTTACCGCTGAAAAAAACGCACCTCAACAACGCTACAGTGGAAACAGGCCCATCCACTTGCATTACATGTGCGGATCTGCATGCGTTGGACGCATGCAGATTCGCGATAGTGGGAACGAGCCCTAAAGGATGAATGTGATTCAGTCATCATGCAGGGGAGCACACAGGTTTAGGAATCTTAGCTTTGGCCACCCAGCTTTTATCTTTCCATATGTGATGTTCAGCCACAAACATCTCCAAACAAAAAAAGGTAGATCTTTAAAATAACTTACAGTTAAGCACATCCAGGGATGGCACAGATACTGGATCATATAAACAGAAGCAGCTGTGGGAGTGGGGGCTATACAGCTCTACAAATCCTTAACTATTCATGTATAATAAACCCCTCAGCAGTGCATTCCTTCCTGCTTCAAACTATAGAGATGGAATAAGAACAGGTGGTCTCATCAGTGGAGATGGAGCAAGAGCAGGTGGTATTAGTGGCTTTGCCTGCATACACAGGTGTGAGTCATAAGGCCGGAACCCCCTACAAGTCACAAAGCTCTACCGCAATCGCTAGCACTTTGGGCTCTATTCACAAAACCATGGCTATCATTCATAAAGCATTTCCGCATGCTTAACACAGCTGACTTTACCGAACACTTAGCAAGTTCGGCATTCATAAAGCCTCTTTCCGCATGAAAAGCTGACACTACCGAGCAGAGTGATAAATAAATAAATAAATAAAAAAATAAATTAACAAAATGGTAATTCATAAAGATTACCGCAAGCGGTGTGAGGTCGGGAAGTACCGCTCCCTCTGATGTGGCGATACCAATGTAAGTTAATGGAGACGCAGACCTCCCAGGCAGCTGCAGTAGAGTGGAACACGGAGAAATGTATCAACTCGGCTGCTTCCTGTGCTTCCGCAAGCCTAGCGCCAGCCTAGTTCGGAGATTCTCCGCACTGCTATCGCACCTGAACACTTTTTTATGAATGTCCACCCAGAACTCTAAAATACCGGCAGCGGTGTTTTGCCGCATTGATTCTTCTTACCGACAGCTCTTTTATGAATGATACCCCTTGTGTGGTAACTCTTTTTTAGGTGAAAAATTACCTCCAGTGATAATTACCGATTTTTTTGAGTATTCACAAAAAATGTACCAAGTGTGATAAATTTTTGATAAAAGTGCAGTAAAACAGGTGATAAAACTGTCAGTAATATGTACGGGAAAAAAGCTTTTTTGACCACTGTAGGGCAACCCATATGCTTGCCACCCATTACACAGAGAAAGCCTGTCACGTTTAAAGTGGGACCTCAACTCTTGCACAGGACAGAAGGAAAACATATAGAAATGCACCCTGTATGTATATAATTTAGCCTGTCTAATTCCCCCTCATCTGTGAATAATCGCAACCGTAATTTGAGCTCTCAGCTGTGCCAGCTGGCTGCCTCAGCAGAGCAGCTAATTTGTACACACAGGATGTTAACCCTATGGGCTCTATTCATCAAAAAATTTGTGGCGAAAAAACTCGTGGAGGGAAAATACCACATCGGTATTTTAGACTTCTGGGTGGGCATTCATAAAAATGTTGGCAGCTGCGATGCAAGTGCGGAGATCTCCCGCTGAAGGCTAGCGGTAAGCTGTCGGAAGGCATGCGGAAACACTTCAGCCAGCAGAGTCCCTCCGTGCGCTGCTCTCTCTGGGAGGTCTGTCCCATTCACTTGTATGTAATCTGCAGGCTTCTCGCTACATCCGAGGAAGCGATATTTCCCGTCCACATACCGCTTCCTCTAATCTTTATGAATGGACATTTTGTTACTTTTTTCTAGATAAATCTAGAAAATCACCGCACAAGGTGGAAATTTCTCGCTCTGCTGGGGGATTGTAGATTTTCATGCGGGAACAGCTTTTATGAATGCCCACTTTGCTAAATGGTCGGGAAATCAGCTGTTTTGAGCAGAAAACTTGCGGTAAAGTTTTATGAATAGAGCCTTATGTCTGCTTCCATGAAAGCAGGAAGTACACACACTGGAGATTTTTTGCTGGATTTGAATCAGCTGTAACAAAGAGATGTTTTTCTTTAAAGGTTATTATGCTGTTGCTTATCTTTTAGAGCAGAGCGGAATTTCCTCCTCGGTATCTATAAAATCATCTAAAAGACTGTATGAGGTGTGAAAGTGCGCCTTAAGATTAGACACACTCGTCTTCTCTGCCTACTTCTATGTACAATGGACATAACCTCAAGCAAAACAAGCTCAAAGCTCCACCCTAAGGCCCTTTTCACACTGCACGTGTTCCCATCCACGTTTCGGGAACGCGTGCAGGAGGCCGACACGCACGGCATCAGATGTTCATACTGCACGTGTTCCCATCCACGTTTCGGGAACGCGTGCAGGAGGCCGACACGCACGGCATCAGATGTTCACACTGCACGTGTTCCCATCCACGTTTCGGGAACGCGTGCAGGAGGCCGACACGCACGGCATCAGATGTTCACACTGCACGTGTTCCCATCCACGTTTCGGGAACGCGTGCAGGAGGCCGACACGCACGGCATCAGATGTTCACACTGCACGTGTTCCCATCCACGTTTCGGGAACGCGTGCAGGAGGCCGACACGCACGGCATCAGATGTTCACACTGCACGTGTTCCCATCCACGTTTCGGGAACGCGTGCAGGAGGCCGACACGCACGGCATCAGATGTTCACACTGCACGTGTTCCCATCCACGTTTCGGGAACGCGTGCAGGAGGCCGACACGCACGGCATCAGATGTTCACACTGCACGTGTTCCCATCCACGTTTCGGGAACGCGTGCAGGAGGCCGACACGCACGGCATCAGATGTTCACACTGCACGTGTTCCCATCCACGTTTCGGCAACGCGTGCAGGAGGCCGACACGCACGGCATCAGATGTTCACACTGCACGTGTTCCCATCCACGTTTCGGGAACGCGTGCAGGAGGCCGACATGCACGGCATCAGATGTTCACACTGCACGTGTTCCCATCCACGTTTCGGGAACGCGTGCAGGAGGCCGACACGCACGGCATCAGATGTTCACACTGCACGTGTTCCCATCCACGTTTCGGGAACGCGTGCAGGAGGCCGACACGCACGGCATCAGATGTTCACACTGCATACGTTCCGGACCTGTTCGGTCCGGGAACACATCCTGCATGCATTTTTTCCCAAAACCACGCAACGCATACAAATGCGGATGGCATGCGTTTGTCCGCGTTGCATTCCGAACGCACGGCCGTCCGCGTTTGCCAATGTGGACAAAGCTTAAAGGCCAACAGCAGAGAAGTGAAAATTATCACCTACCATTTGTAGGTGATAAAAAAATCCTTAACACCAACTATTCAATTGAGAATCTCAAATTGGAGATATATTTTGAGGTAATTACCTCACTTTTAACGCAAGAGGTAATTTAGGGAGAAAAAAAATGTGAATTTCAAAATGGAGATATTTTGGTCAGTATTTATCACTACCTAAAGTACATGCAGTAACTCATTGTGAATAGAGCCCAATGTAAGCGATTTTGAGGTGCGTTTTCTGGTGAATGAGGACCCTTTTACACTTAATGCATTGCATCCCATTTGCTAAAATATGACGCAATGGGCTCTATTCACAAACATACATGCTGGAAAGGGTTTTTTTTTCACCACAAAATTACCACCAGCACGTTTCCACATTGTTTCCGCATTCACAAAAAAATTTCTGCATGTTTTCCACATGCGAGTAGATGGCTTAGGGCTCGTTCCCACTATCGCGAATCCGCATGCATCCAATGCATGCGGATTCGCACATGTAATGCAAGTGGATGGGCCTGTTTCCACTGTAGCGTTGTAGAGGTGCGTTTTTTTCAGCGGTAAAAAAAACGCACAAAAGAGCCAACGAATTCGCCTGCGAGTGGAATGCATGCGAATCGCCGCTAATGTATTTAATAGTAAAAACGCACACAATTTTATTTTGCCCTGGCAGTGTCATGGTTAATTTCGCATGGCACCCTGCCATGCGAAATCGCACGCGAAATCGCGGGTAAAAACGCATGTGGAAACGCATCCGCATGCGTTTTTACAAGCGTCGGAATGCCGGCGAAATCGCGTGGCAACAGTGGAAACAAGCCAAGTAGTAAAAAAAAGTGTGGAAACATTCAGAAACAGAGTAAAACAGTCGTTAATTGTGCGGTAAACATGCAGAAAAAAAATGTGGAAAAATTAGTCAAAATAAATGTTTTAAAGACCAGCAAACACAGCGCTGAAGGCTCTAGGTTCCATTTAATTTAATGAGAAGCAAAAAAATAGGACCAGGTACTTGCAAGTGATAAAAAAAAAAAATCAGTAGTTAAAGGATACCGGAGGTGACATGTGACATGATGGGATAGATATGGGTATGTACAGTGCCTAGCACACTAATAACTATGCTTGGTTCCTTTTTTTCTTTCTCTGCCTGAAAGAGTTAAATATCAGGTATGTAAGTGGCTGACTCAGTCCTGACTGAGGGTACGTTTCCACTTGAGCGGCGCGATTTGCTCGCGGAAACCCCGTCAACGAATCCGCATGCGGTTGCGGATTCGTTGACGTTTCCATGCGGATTTTAACGTGGAATCGCCCGCGGTTTTAACAACGCGATTTTAACCATGTCAATGCCGGCAAGCATTGACATGAGTTTTTAGACGAAATTGCATGCGAAAACGCCGGGAAAACCGCAAGACTAAAGAGCTTGCGGTTTTCCTATTTAGTTACATTACCAACGATTCGCGTGCGGGTGTGCGGCGTGCTAATTCTGACGGCTCTGCTGTGCAGATTTTTTCTGCATAGCGAGCCGCACAGAATGCCTGACAAGTGGAAACAGCGCCATCCACTTGTATTGGTTGAGCGAATCTGCATGCAGGAAACGCATGCAGATTCGCTCTAGTGGAAACGAGCCCTCAGGCCCAGTGCACACCGAGCGGATTTGGATGCGATCCGCTTGGCTATTGTATTTCAATGGGCTGGTGCACACCAGCGGTTTGAGTTTTTTATCAAACCGCAAACGTGCCTCCTGCTGCACGTTTGTAGTTTGCTAAAAACCTCAAACCGCCGGTGTGCACCAGCCCATTGAAATACAATAGCCAAGCGGATTAACAGGCAGATGCGGCCGGCGGATCGCATCCAAATCCGCTCGGTGTGCACTGGGCCAAATATCTGAAATCTGCACCAAAAACCGCTAGTGTTTTGTGGATTTGCTAGCGGTTTTGATGTGCACTGGGCCTTAGACAGGAAGTGATTACAGTGTGACCCTCACTGATAAGAAATTCCAGCTATAAATCACTTTCCTAGCAGAAAATGGCTTCTGAGAGCAGGAAAGAGATAAAAAGGGTCAATAGTTCATAAATTTTAGCTCTGGCATACTTCAATGAATGTGTCATTGAGCAAAAACAATAAAACAGTTAAAACGTAAAACTGTTGAATATCTTAGAAAGGCATTTGTAGGAGAAGGAAGATAGATACAATCGTTTATTTCATTCGTTTATTTTCGCTTCGGGTGTCCTGTAAAGTGTACAAGAGCTGGGGCTTCCTCCAGCCCCATAAGCTCGGATGACTCCCGCGCCGCCGTCCTCCGCTGACGGCAGCTCCGGTAGCGGGTCCCGTTACGTCAGCCAGTTGGGCCAGACTTTGCAAGAGAAGCGCGCCCTTTACGTATCTCTCCAGCGGCTGCTGAATGTGGAAAAATAATGCGGAAAACTTTGTGACTGTAAACATGGTCTTATTTCCGTCGGAAATTTTCAGACTTTTCTTTTTACCGCATGCAGTAAACGATTGTGAATAGAGCCAATGAGACGCAGCTAAACGCAATGCATTACATGTACAAGGGCTCTCAGGTATTGCATTGAGCCCAAACACTCACAAAATGCTGCATCATGCCCTGCAATTGCGATTAGCCCTAATCGCAATCTCTCCAGCGGGCTCAATACCATAGGCTTATATTAGCCAGCGATTGTCAGAGCTCCAAAAACGCTAAAAAGAAGTGCTTTAGTGGGTCCCAGGAAAAGCAGTAATAAACATAGTAATAAACAGGAAAATCGCTTAGCGCTTTAAAAAGCACTTGGCTAAGCGATTTTGTGAGCACTTTTCCTCACAAAGTACATTAAAGTAATTCAGTTCCAGGTCAAAGAGTTCACTTCCTGATTGTCTAAAAAAACAAAAACAAAAAACAAAAAAAAACACTAGTTGCCAAACAAAAGCGCTTACAAAAGCACTTTGAAAAGTCTCAAATCTCTTAACAACCCTGGCAAAATCGCTTAAACTACCTAACGACTGTGTCACCCCCAGGACCGCCTAACGCCAATTGGCGTCAAGTCCTGGGGCCAGCTACTGCATCTCCGCAGTACTACTAGGGGCCAGTGCACACAAAAAGGTTCCAGGTCCCGTACAAGCGCATGGACAGGTATGTGACCACCGCTGCGGAAACTGTGCATCCCGAGGGGCCCACACAGCAGGCAGCTTCAGAGAGCAGGAGGGAGGGAGGAATGATGCAGCCCCACTCCCCACATTGCGCGGCTGGAGCATCGGTTTTTCTTTCAGTCACCTCTGAGGCTGACTAGCCCGGGACTTCGGGGGGTGGCAGCGGGATAGCGGGAGGGGCCCCCCAACCCGGGACAGTCCCAACGAAAACGGGACGGTTGGAGGGCATGCATCCCATTCAAATACATTAGCCAAGCGGTTTCCAAACCGCAAGCGTTTTTAATGAGACTCAGAAGCCTCACAAAATCTCCCTTTTTACTTACAAATCCTCTTGTGCCATATGGTACTAGCTGAAACGCCGCTATCCCGCAGCTGAACAAGTCCTCTTTGTCCCCCAAATCCCCGGGGCAAAATCCGGGATCGCTTCCTACAAGAGGCAGGGCTTTCGGCTGTAACCCTGCCTCTAGGCGCTTCAATCTGCTCCGATCGCAGCCTCTCCCCGCCCCTCTCAGTCTTCCTTCACTGAGAGGGGCGGAGAGGAGGCGGAGATCCGCGTGCAGAGTGACGCAATTGAGGCAGGGTTACAGCCGAAAGCCCTGCCTCTCGGGCAGCAAAATCCACGACCAAGAAAGTCGTGGATTTTTGTCCCAGGGATTTGGGGGACAAAGAGGACTCGTTCAGCTGCGGGATAGCGGCATTTCAGCTAGTACCATATCGCACAAGAGGATTTGTAAGTAAAAAGGGAGATTTTGTGAGGCTTCAGAGTCTCTTTAAAAACACTCAGAACCTATTGGTGTGCACCAGTCCTATGGCCAGAAACCCACTAGGAGCGACTTTCTGAGCGCTTTGCGATTTAAAAACTCTTGGTAATGTAATGCTATGGGGTGTGATCCCACTTGAGTGATGCGATTTCATAAAAATCCTCCACAGCATTGCATTAGTAAGAGATTTTTCAAATCACTAGAGATTAGAAAAGGCTGCTAGTGGGTTTGAGCCCTCAAACTCTCAGGGCCCATTCACACTTGCAAAACACAAAACGCTAGCACTTTTGCTAGCGTTTTGCTCAGGCGATTAACACGAAAAAAAATCACCATTCACACGTGGCAATTTTTTCCGCGTTTGCGTTTAGCGCTTCTATAGCACTAAGGGCTGGTGCACACCAAAAACCGCAAGCAGATCCGCAAAATAACTAAATCCTAACCTATGTATATGCATAGCCTGGGTGCGGCTAATCAAATAAAATCGAAAATTGAAAATTGCGCAAAAGGTGGATCAGCGCAACACCAGGCCGCCTCCGAATGGCCTCCATCAGAGATGCGCTGAGCCCCCCCCCAGGACCTACAAACGCACCTTGAACCCAAACAGAAGCTCTGCATATACACCAAAAGCATGGCTGTTAAGTGGGAGCAGCTGACCAAAAACGAATTACATTAGTACATAGCAAGGAAATGAGCAGCGCTACTTAAAAACAGACTAGTGCCTACCTGCAAAAGAGTGCAAGCCCCACTTGTGGGGTCGAATACACACCGAGCATACACATGACCTGTCTACCACTAGAGGAGGATGTTGGTTTCCATTAACAGCTTGCATGCATCCTATTAAGTACTCGTCCCTCCCACTGCGAAGAAGTCAATCCTCCATGGGAGGGGCCTAACACTAACTAAATCCTAACCTATGTATATGCATAGCCTGGGTGCGGCTAATCAAATAAAATCGAAAATTGAAAATTGCGCAAAAGGTGGATCAGCGCAACACCAGGCCGCCTCCGAATGGCCTCCATCAGAGATGCGCTGAGCCCCCCCAGGACCTACAAACGCACCTTGAACCCAAACAGAAGCTCTGCATATACACCAAAAGCATGGCTGTTAAGTGGGAGCAGCTGACCAAAAACGAATTACATTAGTACATAGCAAGGAAATGAGCAGCGCTACTTAAAAACAGACTAGTGCCTACCTGCAAAAGAGTGCAAGCCCCACTTGTGGGGTCGAATACACACCGAGCATACACATGACCTGTCTACCACTAGAGGAGGATGTTGGTTTCCATTAACAGCTTGCATGCATCCTATTAACCTCCCCAGCGGTATGGACAGAAATGTCCGTTCAAAAAAACATGCTGTGAACAGTATAAACATGCATACACATCAATACTCTCCTGCACTGTATACTAGACCCTTGCTTGACACATTTTGGCAAGTTACAGAAAAAAAAAGTTTTAAAAATAAATTTTACCACTGTTTGCACAGAAATCCTGGGGAAATTGAACGCTGGGGAGGTTAAGTACTCGTCCCTCCCACTGCGAAGAAGTCAATCCTCCATGGGAGGGGCCTAACACTAACTAAATCCTAACCTATGTATATGCATAGCCTGGGTGCGGCTAATCAAATAAAATCGAAAATTGAAAATTGCGCAAAAGGTGGATCAGCGCAACACCAGGCCGCCTCCGAATGGCCTCCATCAGAGATGCGCTGAGCCCCCCCAGGACCTACAAACGCACCTTGAACCCAAACAGAAGCTCTGCATATACACCAAAAGCATGGCTGTTAAGTGGGAGCAGCTGACCAAAAACGAATTACATTAGTACATAGCAAGGAAATGAGCAGCGCTACTTAAAAACAGACTAGTGCCTACCTGCAAAAGAGTGCAAGCCCCACTTGTGGGGTCGAATACACACCGAGCATACACATGACCTGTCTACCACTAGAGGAGGATGTTGGTTTCCATTAACAGCTTGCATGCATCCTATTAAGTACTCGTCCCTCCCACTGCGAAGAAGTCAATCCTCCATGGGAGGGGCCTAACACTAACTAAATCCTAACCTATGTATATGCATAGCCTGGGTGCGGCTAATCAAATAAAATCGAAAATTGAAAATTGCGCAAAAGGTGGATCAGCGCAACACCAGGCCGCCTCCGAATGGCCTCCATCAGAGATGCGCTGAGCCCCCCCAGGACCTACAAACGCACCTTGAACCCAAACAGAAGCTCTGCATATACACCAAAAGCATGGCTGTTAAGTGGGAGCAGCTGACCAAAAACGAATTACATTAGTACATAGCAAGGAAATGAGCAGCGCTACTTAAAAACAGACTAGTGCCTACCTGCAAAAGAGTGCAAGCCCCACTTGGTGTATATGCAGAGCTTCTGTTTGGGTTCAAGGTGCGTTTGTAGGTCCTGGGGGGGCTCAGCGCATCTCTGATGGAGGCCATTCGGAGGCGGCCTGGTGTTGCGCTGATCCACCTTTTGCGCAATTTTCAATTTTCGATTTTATTTGATTAGCCGCACCCAGGCTATGCATATACATAGGTTAGGATTTAGTTAGTGTTAGGCCCCTCCCATGGAGGATTGACTTCTTCGCAGTGGGAGGGACGAGTACTTAATAGGATGCATGCAAGCTGTTAATGGAAACCAACATCCTCCTCTAGTGGTAGACAGGTCATGTGTATGCTCGGTGTGTATTCGACCCCACAAGTGGGGCTTGCACTCTTTTGCAGGTAGGCACTAGTCTGTTTTTAAGTAGCGCTGCTCATTTCCTTGCTATGTACTAATGTAATTCGTTTTTGGTCAGCTGCTCCCACTTAACAGCCATGCTTTTGGTGTATATGCAGAGCTTCTGTTTGGGTTCAAGGTGCGTTTGTAGGTCCTGGGGGGGCTCAGCGCATCTCTGATGGAGGCCATTCGGAGGCGGCCTGGTGTTGCGCTGATCCACCTTTTGCGCAATTTTCAATTTTCGATTTTATTTGATTAGCCGCACCCAGGCTATGCATATACATAGGTTAGGATTTAGTTAGTGTTAGGCCCCTCCCATGGAGGATTGACTTCTTCGCAGTGGGAGGGACGAGTACTTAATAGGATGCATGCAAGCTGTTAATGGAAACCAACATCCTCCTCTAGTGGTAGACAGGTCATGTGTATGCTCGGTGTGTATTCGACCCCACAAGTGGGGCTTGCACTCTTTTGCAGGTAGGCACTAGTCTGTTTTTAAGTAGCGCTGCTCATTTCCTTGCTATGTACTAATGTAATTCGTTTTTGGTCAGCTGCTCCCACTTAACAGCCATGCTTTTGGTGTATATGCAGAGCTTCTGTTTGGGTTCAAGGTGCGTTTGTAGGTCCTGGGGGGGCTCAGCGCATCTCTGATGGAGGCCATTCGGAGGCGGCCTAGTGTTGCGCTGATCCACCTTTTGCGCAATTTTCAATTTTCGATTTTATTTGATTAGCCGCACCCAGGCTATGCATATACATAGGTTAGGATTTAGTTAGTGTTAGGCCCCTCCCATGGAGGATTGACTTCTTCGCAGTGGGAGGGACGAGTACTTAATAGGATGCATGCAAGCTGTTAATGGAAACCAACATCCTCCTCTAGTGGTAGACAGGTCATGTGTATGCTCGGTGTGTATTCGACCCCACAAGTGGGGCTTGCACTCTTTTGCAGGTAGGCACTAGTCTGTTTTTAAGTAGCGCTGCTCATTTCCTTGCTATGTACTAATGTAATTCGTTTTTGGTCAGCTGCTCCCACTTAACAGCCATGCTTTTGGTGTATATGCAGAGCTTCTGTTTGGGTTCAAGGTGCGTTTGTAGGTCCTGGGGGGGCTCAGCGCATCTCTGATGGAGGCCATTCGGAGGCGGCCTGGTGTTGCGCTGATCCACCTTTTGCGCAATTTTCAATTTTCGATTTTATTTGATTAGCCGCACCCAGGCTATGCATATACATAGGTTAGGATTTAGTTAGTGTTAGGCCCCTCCCATGGAGGATTGACTTCTTCGCAGTGGGAGGGACGAGTACTTAATAGGATGCATGCAAGCTGTTAATGGAAACCAACATCCTCCTCTAGTGGTAGACAGGTCATGTGTATGCTCGGTGTGTATTCGACCCCACAAGTGGGGCTTGCACTCTTTTGCAGGTAGGCACTAGTCTGTTTTTAAGTAGCGCTGCTCATTTCCTTGCTATGTACTAATGTAATTCGTTTTTGGTCAGCTGCTCCCACTTAACAGCCATGCTTTTGGTGTATATGCAGAGCTTCTGTTTGGGTTCAAGGTGCGTTTGTAGGTCCTGGAGGGGCTCAGCGCATCTCTGATGGAGGCCATTCGGAGGCGGCCTGGTGTTGCGCTGATCCACCTTTTGCGCAATTTTCAATTTTCGATTTTATTTGATTAGCCGCACCCAGGCTATGCATATACATAGGTTAGGATTTAGTTAGTGTTAGGCCCCTCCCATGGAGGATTGACTTCTTCGCAGTGGGAGGGACGAGTACTTAATAGGATGCATGCAAGCTGTTAATGGAAACCAACATCCTCCTCTAGTGGTAGACAGGTCATGTGTATGCTCGGTGTGTATTCGACCCCACAAGTGGGGCTTGCACTCTTTTGCAGGTAGGCACTAGTCTGTTTTTAAGCAGCGCTGCTCATTTCCTTGCTAGATCCGCAAAATGCTAGCAGATTTTTAAACGCTTTTTTTTATTTTTATGAGGCGTTTTGCTAGCGTTTTGCGGATTGCTGCTGCGGTTTTCAGTATAGTAGATTTCATATATTGTTACAGTAAAGCTGTTACTGAACAGCTTCTGTAACAAAAACGCCTGCAAAACCGCTCTGAACAGGCGTTTTTCAGAGCGGTTTGCGTTTTTCCTATACTTAACATTGAGGCAGAAACGCATCCGCAATCCAAAAAATGCCTCACCCAGGCATTTTTCGTTTCTGCAAAACGCCTGCTGCTCTGGTGTGCACCACCCCATTGAGATACATTGACCAAGCAGATCCGCAGCCGCAAGCGGATCTGAAAACGCCCAAAAAGCCGCTCGGTGTGCACCAGCCCTAAAAGTGATCGCTGGAAAATAACCTGAAAATGGTGCACGTTTGTGTTTGGCGATTTGCGTTAATCGGCGGCGATTAACGCAAATCGCCCAAGTGAGAAAGGGTCCATAGGGTATTATTGCACTAGCGCTTTAAAAAGCACTAGCGCTTGAGCGTTTTGCTGAAATCGCCGGCAAAATGCTCTAGTGTGAATGGGCCCCCAGGCAAAACGCTAGCGATTTTGCTAGAGTTTTGCTCTGGCGTTTTTTGGCGATTAACGCCCAAAAAATCACCATTACTCCTGGCGATTTTTTGCGATCGCGTTTTGTGCTTCTATAGCACTAAAGCGCAATCGCCTGAAAATGGTGCAGGCTACGTGTTTGCGTTTAGCGTTTTTGGGCGATTTGTGGCGATTAGCGCAAAAAGCCCTAATCGCAAATCACCCAAATGAGAACGGGCCTATAGACTTTTATTACCCTAGCGCTTTGAAAAGCGCTAGCGTTTGGGCGTTTTGCCAAAATTGCCGGCAAAACGCACAAGTGTGAATGGGCCCTCACAACTGCTTGCTGATGCCTGGTAACTGCTCAGGGCTCGTTTCCACTAGAGCGAATCTGCATGCGTTTCCTGCATGCAGATTCGCTCAACCAATACAAGTGGATGGCACCGTTTCCACTTGTCAGGAATTCTGTGCGGCTCGCTATGCAGAAAAAATCTGCACAGCAGAGCCGTCAGAATTAGCACGCCGCACACCCGCACGCCAATCGTCGGTCATGTAACTAAATAGGAAAACCGCAAGCACTTGAGTCTTGCGGTTTTCCTGGCGTTTCCGCGTGTGATTTCGTTTAAAAAACCATGTCAATGCTTGCCGGCATTGACATGGTTAAAAGTGCGTTGTTAAAATCGCGAACGATTCCAAATGAAAATCTGCATGGAAACGTCAACGAATCCGCAACCGTATGCGGATTCGTTGACGCGTTTTCCGCGAGCAAATCGCGCCGCACAAGTGGAAACGTACCCTCACTGCTGCCTGGTAACTGCTTGCTGAGCACACAGTTCAGCTGCTCTTGGAAACGAGACCTAAGGCCAGGTTCACAATGCAAGAGCTTTTCCTAAGTGCTAGTGATTTCAAATCTCTTGCTAATGTAATGCTATGTGTGTGATCTCATTTGAGCAATGTGATTTTATAAAAATCACCCATAGCAATGTATTAGCAACAGCTTTTCAAATCACCAACACTGAGGCCTGGAACCCACTACAAAACGCAATTTGCCAGCGCAATCGCTAGCGTTTTTAATGATCGTTTTGTAAGTGATTTCATGAGCGTTTTCCAGCGCTTTTAGGAGCGATTTTAAAAAGTGTAAGGTTTCTGCCAGTGATTGTGTAGCGATTTGCGATTAGCGACTTTAATTCTGATTGGTTCTTTCAATGTATCATCATTTTATTTACAGTCTGCAATTGCACTCAAATCGCTATGTGTAGCGATTCATAAGCGATTGGCCAGTGCTTCAATACATTGCATTGAAGCACAAACGCTACCAAAATGCTGCATGTCCTGCGATTGCGATTTTGCTGATCTCAATCGCTACTGTGGAATTTAGTTACATTTAGTTACATTGGCAGAGCGTTTAGGGAAAGCGCTAGCGATTTAAAGCGCTCCCTAAATGCTCAAAAAAACGCTCTAGTGGGTTCCAGCCCTGAGGCTTTGTTCACATTAGAGGCGTTTTTAGAAAAATGTAAGCACAGGCGTTTTTTCAAAAATGCAGAGAAAGCGGTTACACCATGTAGTGCTATGGTGTAGTTCAGACTAGAGCGTTCCGTGCGCTGTCAGTTTTCAAAAGCGGTGCTTGAGCCATTTTAGGGCGTTTTTGCTATAATGGGAGGCAAAACGCTCAGATAACCGCTTTGTGCAGCGATTGCGTTCGCATTTTTAAGAATAAACACATTGTATTTATTCTTTTCCGGGATCAAAGCGTTCACTTCCTGACTTGCGTCAGGGAGTGAATTACCAAAAGCTCGGGAAAAACGCATCGGAAACCACTACCCCCCCCCCCCCCCAAAAAAAAAAAACGCCCACCCAAGCGCCGGGAATCGGAAAGAAAAAAACTCCTCAAAATAAGGCCATGCGGACGGACACACGAGCCGAATGCTATGTGAACAAGGCCTCAGGGCCTGTTTCCACTACACGCAGAATGGATGCAGAAAAAAACGGACTCCAATGAATGCCTATGGGCCTGTTTTCAATAACTGCTATTTTTCTGATGCAGATTTTCCCGTAGGCATTCATTGGAGTCAGTTTTTCTGCATTCAATCTGCATGTAGTGGAAACAGACCCTCAGGGCTGGAACCCACTAGAGCATTTTTGAGGGTTTAGGGAGCGTGATAAATCGTTTGCGATTTTCCTAAACGCTCTGCCAATGTAAATGGATGGTGCAAATTCCACAGAAGCAATTGCGATTAGCAAAATTGCAAACGCAAGAGGACATGCAGCATTTTGTTAGTGTTTGTGCTTCAATTTAAAGTATATAATCACTGGCGTAATCATCAAAACCTGCACAGAGCGATTTTGCTAGCGTTTTAAAGTTACTGTACACAGAAACAAAATTAAAATTAATTGAAAAGACCAATCAGATTTTAAAACGCTAATCGCTACACAACCGCTGGCAAATTGATTACACTTTTTAAAATCGCTCACTAAAACGCTCATGAACTCGCTTACAAACTGCTCATACAAAATGCTAGCTGTTGCGGTTAGTGATAGCATTTTGTAGTGGGTTCCAGGCCTCAGGCATTTTTTCCACGGGCAGATGATAGGCAGTATAAAAAAAAAAAAAAAACTCTCACGACTGCTTGCTGCTGTATGGTAACTGCTTGCTAAGCAACAGCTCGTGGAAAAAGAGGCATAAATATGGTCTTGCAGTGTGAACCAGGCTTCATACTGAAACATAGCAGGTCGTTGAAAGGTTTTCACATGTAGCTGTGTGCAGTGCAATATTGATGGTTAATGTAATGTAAATAATTTAGGCCACTTTTCCACAAACTGTTGAGCTGTGTGCTCAGCAAGCAGTTGCCAGGCAGCAGTGAGCAGTTACCAGGTAGCAGCGAGCAGTTACCAGGCAGCAGCAAGCAGTTGTGAGAGTTTGAGAGGCATGTCACTGCCTGTAAACAGTTCGTGGAAAAGAGGCCTTAGAGTTGATGACCTTTATGTAAATTGTATGCAAATATATGCAACTTGCAGCTGGATCAGACAAAGTCAGCAGCTGCTGGAATTGATTGGTGCATTGCTTACACACTTGAGATAAAAGTCTTTGGAAAAGGCAAGATCACAGACCAATTTTACCCCCTTCCATGTAGTATGAGAGCCATACTCTACACAGTCTATTCTATGGAGCTGCACTCCCCATCAGATAAAATCTTTGCAAGATGCTGCACACAAAGATGCCCGTACACACTCAAAAGATCATTATCTGCAAAAGATCCATTCCTGCAAAATGCATTCATAGTCTATGAGATCTGCAGATCATCATACAGGGCTGGTGCACACCAAAAACCGCAAGCAGATCCGCAAAACGCTAGCGTTTTTTGAACCGCTTAGTGTCATTTTGATAGCGCGGTTTTGGGGCGTTTTGGGGGCGTTTTGCGTTTTTTGTGTGCGTTTTTGGAAGCGTTTTGCGTTTTTCAGGAAAAGAGGTAGAAAGACCTTAAACAAAGGGTTAAAGTGCGATATATTGATGACACATGTCAAAACGCATCCGCATCAAAATCCGCTTGATCAAGCGGTTTTACAGGCGTTTTGCGTTTTTCCTATACTTAACATTGGAGGCAGAAACGCATCCGAAATCCAAAAAATGCCTCACCCAGGCATTTTTCGTTTCTGCAAAACGCCTGCCGCTCTGGTGTGCACCACCCCATTGAGATACATTGACCAAGCAGATCCGCAGCCGCAAGCGGATCTGAAAACGCCCAAAAAGCCGCTCGGTGTGCACCAGCCCACACACATGATTTAACTGACATTCATCTGCAGATCAGATCCACCAGGATGGATTTTCAGATCTGCGGATCTGCAGATGAATGTCAGTTAAATCATGTGTGTATGATGATCTGCAGATCTCATAGACCATCATTGCAATTTGCAGGAACGGATCTTTGGCAGGAACAGATCCAGGGGAGGACTGGGACCTTTCAGCCTGGGGGGAAAACACAAACTAGAGGCCCAGTGTTCATGGTAGCCTCAACCCAAATGGCGTCACTCAGGCCCCCATGTGCTACATGCTGGTAGTCACATGGGGCACCCATGTGGAAATACAGCAAGTACACTTCCAGGGCAGTGGGACAGGTAAAGTATAACTGCAGAGGCACCGGGGGTCACATAATACATTTGGAGAGACGATAGCCAGGGGTTTCCGTTGTGTCTGTCATTCGTGATTATCGCACGTGGTTACTGCTGCGCACCAAATCAACCACATTGGCCTGAGATTTCCCAGCATCTCAGATTCAACCAATTTCCGCCCAAAATCAGTCAAATCGTCAATTGGGCATGCTTGTGGCGGCAACGATTTTTACCCAATCCGATAGTAATTATCAAAACGGTTGATCGCCGAGACAACAGATGCATGGCCACCTTAATTTCCCAAGACTCTCTTCCCCCCTTCAGAAGAGGGACAGTTGGGAGCTATAATGGTGTGAAAGCAGACAGAGGTTTTATTTTTTCTATGGACCCTGCAGGCAAGGCTCTGCTCTGCATCTTGCTGTGTACATTTACCAGCTTACCCGTCCTCAAATTGCTCCGTAATTGCACATTTATTTCTCTCAGCCTAATGTTTCACATTGCCTTATACAAAAACCTGAATGCAGCAGGCACTGTACCAGCCCTAAATCATTAAATGAGAGGCAGCCTGGGGGGAAATCTCCCCCTTTCCCTACTGGCCAGTCCTCCCCTGAACAGATCTTTTGCAGATACTGATCTTTTGTGTCTGTACAGGATCTGTGTGTTCAGCATCTTGCAAGGATTTTTTTCTGATGGGGAGTTCAGCTCCATAGAAAAGACTGTGTAGAGTATGGCTCTTATACTACAGGAAGGGTGGTAAGATTGGTCTGTGATCTTTCATTTTCCAAAGACTATGGTCTGATGTGTGTATGTGGCCTAAGACCAGTCACATGCAGTTATTGCTAATTGGCCCCAATTTCAAGCTGACTACTTAGGTCTCTTTTCCACGGACTGTTGATAGGCAGTGAAATGCCTCTCAAGCTCTCACAACTGCTCACTGCAGCCTAGTAACTGCTTCTTGCTGCATGATAACTGCTTACTTCTGCCTGGTAACTGTTGGTCTATGAGATGCAAATATACAGTTGCTTCAGGATTATGGAAACTTGCCGCCAATATAAGTCTATGGGCCACAGGAAAAAACCCTCGTTTTGTTGCATAGTATGCAAAAACGCACGTAATAAAAGTTAATGGAAACACAATGGTATGCATTTTTAATGCGTTTTTATAAAAAAATTGTTTTGTGATGTATTTCCACTTCCTGTTGTCTTCTTAATTATTTGCATAAAAGGCAATTGGAAAACGCATGAAAAATGCATACAAAGCGCATATGTGTTTTGTATATGCAAACCGCAAATGCATTAAAATGCATGGAAACCTGCTACCCTCCCCCCCCCCCCCCGCAAACGCATCAAAAACGCATCAAAAACGCACACACAAAAAAATTGCACATGACACAGGGCCCGTTTCCACTCTCGCGGAAACGGCCGCGAATCCGCAGAGTTTCCCCGCAGGCAAATCGCGCGGGGAAACTCTGCCATAGGGGACAACGGCGCCGCCGGCCGAATCGCTTGCAGTAGCGATTCGGCCGGAAACCCCCACAGAATTCGCGGCGGAGGCTGCGATTCCCATAGCCGTGCATGGCACGGCTGATGGGAATCGCCTGCGATCCCGCCCACCCGCTCAGTGCCGGCGTGCGTCTACGAGACGCACGCCGCACTAGTGGAAACGAGCCCTTAAAATGCAGTCATGCAGTTTCATGTTTGCACCTACCATGAAAATGGACCAATTGACTATCAGCAGGACTTGACTGGTCCTGCATAAATTGGATTACAACTTTTGCATAATCTTGCATCAGGTCTGAACTGTTTTCATCTCATTGACCATCCCTAACCATTTCTGTTCACAGCAAACACCCAATCATATGTGATTAATTAAAGAAGAATGTCTCTGTGTGTGATTGGATATTTGATGTGAAGAACACGCCTCTGCATTAGGCTTCATCAGTAAATCACACCCTCTTAGATTCTGATGCAAGGAGTTTCTTTTGCACAGTTAACTACTATAATGACATAAGCCTGACTTGTTTATGTAATATAATGTATAAGGCTCCACATCTAACACCAGAATCTTGTAAATAAATATTTATAAATTACCAATATATATCACGTCTAAGCTGCTGTGGTATAAGCTAGAGCATCTTTGCAGGTAAGTTTATTAGTAGCAGCAAATGTATAAGAAAACTGATCTAATAGCTGGAAGTGTATTGTGTCTATTTCTCACACTTTTGTCTTTGAATGACACCTGGATAACTCTGTAATTGCAGAAGAATGTTTATCAAGGATATCTTCAACAGAATCCATGAATACATATCCAGCTATTTATTGTATGTAAAATCCATTGTTTTTGCTGCTGTTGTGTCCTGAGTTAAGTAAAACTGGGTGTAACAATGATATGTAGTAGTCTGGGGTAATATTTACGCAGGCAAAGAATGGTCAGTAAGATACTTAATTTGAATTGAAGCATATTTTAAATGTACTAGAAACATTGAGGCTCTGTTCACATTGGTCAGTTGTGTTTGTATCTTCATGTCAACTCACTACTTGTACAAGTATATGGGCCTGTTCACAGTAAAGGATTGTTTTATTCTAAGTCGCTGCATGCAGGCTTCTATGGCCAGTCTCCATTGCAGGTCATAATCATTATAACGCGTGAGTTATGCAACTGACCACTTATACAAAAGGTTTTATCCTTCCCTCAGGCTTCCTCCAGCCCTCTGTATTCCAGCTGCTACTCCAATGCCCCCCAGTTCTCTTCATTATGTGGCTGTCAGCCTGGGCCGGCGCTACCATGGAGGCAAAGGAGGCAGTTGCCCCAGAGCCTGTAGGGGCCCCCAGTGGCTACAAGAGGAAATTTATTTATTTTTATTTTTTCAAGAAGACCTTCTAGTTGAGAAAATCGATTTTTAAAATTTCGAAGGAAAAAGTATACTTTTAAATGCGGTAAATGTCACTTTTAGTAGCAAACCTAACGGTAGTATAATTTTACATGTATCAAAAGAAAGCGCAATACATTTCCTGATGGGAACGCAATACATTTCCAGGGGGTCCATACGCAGCCGCAGCGCTTTGGCCAGGGATCGCTATACAGCCGCAATATGGCTGTATGAAGATCCCTGGCATTTTTCCTATTCCCCCCCCCCCCCCCCCCCCCAAAAAAAAAAAATTGTTTACAGTGTGGGATTTTTTTAATTATGTGTAGTCCCCCCCTCCTGAAACTTTTTAACCCCTTGTCCCCCATGCAGGCTGGGACAGCCAGGATGTGGAGCTCCGACCGATTGGGGCTTCACCTCCTGACTATACCAGCTGCAAAAAAGGTCTCTTAATGACGATTTTTGTTTTGGGGTTTCTGTTGAGGGGAGGGGGGGGGGGGCAGGTTTATTTTGCCCTGGGGCCCCATTGTTGCTTAAACCGGCCCTGCTGTCAGCCTAGTAAAGTCCCCGACTGAGCGGTCCTGGCAGGTCATGCTCCAGTGGCCAGGAGTGATCTGCGCATGTGCAGTTTAACCACCCTGGCGTTATGATTAAATCGCCAGGGTGGCTGCGGGAGGGTTTTTTTTTAAATAAAAAAAAAAACTATTTCATGCAGCCAACTGAAAGTTGGCTGCATGAAAGCCCACTAGAGGGCGCTCCGGAGGCGATCTTCCGATCGCCTCCGGCGCCCAGAATAAACAAGGAAGGCCGCAATGAGCGGCCTTCCTTGTTTTGCTTACATCGTCGCCATAGCGACGAGCGGAGTGACGTCATCGACGTCAGCTGACGTCAGCCGCCTCCGATCCAGCCCTTAGCGCTGGCCGGAACTTTTTGTTCCGGCTACACTGGGCTCAGGCGGCTGGAGGGACCCTCTTTCGCCGCCGCTCACGGCGAATCGCCGCAGAGCGGCGGCGATCAGGCAGCACACGCGGCTGGCAAAGTGCCGGCTGCGTGTGCTGCTTTTTATTTCATCAAAATCGGCCCAGCAGGGCCTGAGCGGCAGCCTCTGGCGGTGTTGGACGAGCTGAGCTCGTCCAGACCGCTCAGCAGGTTAAAGGAGAACTGTAGCGAGAGGTATATGGAGGCCGCCATATTTATTTTCTTTTAAGCAATACCAGTTCCCTGGCAGCTCTGCTGGTCTATTTGTCTGAAGTAGTGGCTGAATCACACCAGAAACAAGCATGCAGCTAATCTTGTCATATCTGTCAAATTTGTCAGAAACACCTGATCTGCTGCATGCTTGTTCAGGGCCTATGGCTGAAAGTTTTTTAGAGGCAGAGGATTAGCAGGATAGCCAGGCAACTGGTATTGCTTAAATGGAAATAAATATGGCAGCCTCCATATACCTCTCACTACAGTTCTCCTTTAAGCCTATAACTGTAATTGCGCATAGAGCAATTCGGGGGCACGTATGGCCAGGACTGCACATGCACAGTGGCCTGCAACCCTGCTGGGTTGTATCAGTAATACTAATCTCGCTGACCATATCTACAGATCAGCACATTCCAGATATGGTAACTTATTCCTTTCTTGAAATGCTTACATTAGTTATCAATACACTTGCCCTTTGTCTACTTTCACACTAACAAACTCTGCTGTGTTGGGCAACATAATCCTATAGCTAACGCAATTGTATTGGAATGGAACTTTCACATCAACGCGTTAGTGCGGTGCGAGTGAATCCACTGGAATAACGCGAGGTGTCGGATAACATGCATATTTAGAGTTGGAGTGAAGCATATTATTTATGTACTGTGTGCCTCAGTGTATGCGCCACATGTCTACCTGCAATGTAATTTCCCCCCTCCATTACACTGCGATCCTGTATTCACTAGAGATGGCCCGAACTGTGACCTCGGGGGTCACTTCCTTGTTCGCCTGCTTCCGCATTACAGTGCAGACACTTTCCTGGGGCCCATGTGTCCTCGATTGGGCTCTAGTCACAAAACCATGTGCGGTAACTTTTTTTTTTTGGGGTGAAAAATTACCTCCAGTGATAATTCACTAAAAATAGTGAGTATTCACTAAAAATGTACTAAGTGTGATAAATGTTTGATAAAAGTGTGATAAAACAGTCAGTAATATGTATGGAAATAAAGCTTTATTGACCACTGTAGGGCAGCTCATATACTTGCTATACTTACATTACACAGAGACAACCCAGGAAAGTCTGTCACATTTAAAGTGGGACCTGAACTCTTGCACAGAACAGAAGGAAACATATAGAAATGCACCTCGTAATGTATATAATTTAGCCTGTCTAATTCCCCCTCATCTGTGAATAATCACAACTGTAATTTGAGCTCTCAGCTGTGCCAGCTGGCTGCCTCAGCAGAGCAGCTAATGTGTCAACACAGTATGTTAACCCTATGTCTGCTTCCATGAAAGCAGGAAGTAGACACACTGTAGATTTTTTGCTGGATTTGTATCAGCTGTAACAAAGAGATATTTTTCTTTAACCTCCTTGGCGGTTAATTTTTTTTTGCAAATGGGCAAAAAAAATGTTTTTTTTTATTTTTTTTTGTTTGTTTTTTTTGTTTTGTTTCATGTAAAGCTACCAGAGTGGTAGCTACATGAAACACCACTAGAGGGCGCATGTGGCCCTCTAGTGCGATAGTCGCCGGCATCAATAGCAAACAGGGGAGCGCGTATATAACGCGTTCCCGTTTGGCTTCTCCTGTCGCCATGGCGACGATCGGCATGACGTCATGGACGTCAGCCGACGTCCTGACGTCATGCGCACTCGATCCAGCCCATAGCGCTGCCCGGAACTCATTGGTCCGGGCAGCGCAGGGCTCTGGCGGGGGGGCCCTCTTTTGCCGCTGCGTGCGGGCGATCGCCGCAGAGCGGCGGCGATCGAGCTGTGCGCGCGGCTAGCAAAGTGCTGGCTGCGCGCACAGCACTTTGAATGGGGCGAATCGCCCCAGCAGGCCCTGAGAAATCCTCCTGCGCGGCTTACCGCCAGGGAGGTTAAAGGTAATTATGCTGTTGCTTATCTTTTAGAGCAGAGAGGAATTTCCTCCTCGGCATCTATAAAATCATCTAATGGACTGTACAAGATCTTAAAGTGCGCCATGAGATTAGACACACTCGTCATTTCTGCCTTCTATGTAAAATTGACATAAACTTGAGCAAACAAAGCTGAAAAGGCTCCATCCTGAAGGCCAAAAGCAGAGCAGTGATAATTATCACCTACCATTTATGTAGGTCATAAAAAAATCCTTAACACCCAACTTTTCAATTGAGAATCTCAAATTGGAGATAAATTTTGAGGTAATTACCAAACTTTTACCTCTTTTACCGCATGAGGTAATTTAGGGAGAGAAAAAATTGTGAATCCAAAATGGAGATATTTTGATCAGTGTTTATCACTACCTAATTTAACTCATGCGGTAACTCATTGAGAATAGAGCTCATAGTGTGCCCGCAGCCGAGAGTGCACTACGCATGCGTATGTCACGCACAACATCGCTCCCAGGTGCGGGCACGCGATCAAGGACGCACGGCCGCCGGGAAAGTGTCTGCGCGGTAATGCGGAAGCAGGTGAACAAGTAAGTGACCCGAGGTCATTCCTCATGGACTGTTTTCTGTAGAACAGTTCGGGCCATCTCTGGTATTCACAGGGTACACAACTGTGGAGTTTGCCATTGGTAGACTCTTGGCTATATTATGGTACACTCACCTAGGACATGTATGCAGATAAAATGTTTAGTTTATTTTTCTAACTTTCATGCTCTACATGTTTGTTTGAGGTGGGGGAGGGTCATACTTGGGGGATTTGTATGCAGTTCTCCTGCATGTAGAGATATTGCAGATATGACAGCCCCTGTTAATTAATGGGCTGAATACACTTGGGCACATGAAAAGTGAGGACCCCCACTCCACATGCACCACCAAAAGGGCAGTGCAGGTAGATCCCAGTGCTCCCACCAACTGGGGAACCCACCAACATCTGCCACAAAAACATGCCAAACACAGGAAGCGAATGCTCTCTCCAAAACAGCACTTGCCTTTTAAGGCCTCCTTTCCACGGACTGTTGAGCTGTGTGCTAGGCAATCAGTTACCAGATAGCAGTAAGAAGTTATCAGGCAGCAACAAGCAGTTGCCAGGCAGCATCAAGCAGTTGTGAGAGTTTGAGAGGCATTTCACTGCCTATCAACAGATCGTGGAAAAGAGGTCTAAGGCCCAGTGCACACCAAAACCGCTAGCAGATCCACAAAACGCTAGCGGTTTTGGGTGCGGATGAAAGAGTTTAGTCCCAGAGCACACCGGGCAGATCTTAATGCGATCCGCCTCAGCATCCGCGTGGCTAATGTATCTCTATGGGCTGGTGCACACCGGCGGTTTGAGGATTTAAGCAAACCGCAAACGTGCAGCAAGAGGCACGTTTGAGGCTTGCTAAAAACCTCAAACCGCCGGTGTGCACCAGCCCATAGAGATACATTAGCCACGGGGATTTTCAGGCGGATGCGGCCGGCGGATCCGCCCAGTGTGCACTGGGCCTCAGGCCTCTTTTCCACAAACTGTTGAGCTGTGTGCTCAGCAAGCAGTTGCCAGGCAGCAGTGAGCAGTTACCAGGCAGCAGCAAGCAGTTGTGAGTTTGAGAGGCATTTCACTGCCTGTAAACAGTTCGTGGAAAAGAGGCCTAAATGGGGCCACAGACAGCCGATCTGCTAATAAAGATGCAAATACATGCACCTGTGTCTGCAGTGCCAAATCCAGCAAGAGCCGAAATGGGTGGACATAGAAAGGAGAGAGACCTCAGTAGATATGAAAATCTGTAGTCTGACATACAGAAAAGCTCCCCTGGTGGCTGCAGCATATCTAAAGGGATGACCGGATACACTGCAGACAAAACCTCCGAGTCATACATGCAGCTCCCTGCATGAGGACAGATCCACACTATGGCCTAGTGCACACCGAGCGGTTTTTGGAGCGATCCGCCGGCCGCATCCGCCTGTAAAAACGCTTGGCTAATGTATTGCAATGGGATAGTGCACACCGGCGGTTTGAGGTTTTTGCCAAGCCGCAAACGCGCCTCCTGCTGCACGTTTGCAGTTTTCGGAAGCGTTTCGTCAATGTAAAGTATAGGAAAAATGCAAACTGCTCTGAAAAACGCTAGATCAGAGCGGTTTGCCAGGAGTTTTTGTTACAGAAGCTGTTCAGTAACAGCTTTTAATGTAACAATATGTGTAATCTGCTACCCAAAAAACGCACCCAAAACTGCTAGGTGTGTTAAGAAAACGTCTCTAAACATACCTAGAATCGCTCTGAAATCAGCTCTAAAAACCGCTAGCGTTTTGTGGATCTGCTAGCGGTTTTGGTGTGCACTGGGCCTATGAGAGCTTTTTAAATGCCAGAGATTTTAAAAGCTCTTGCTAATGCAATCCTATGGGGGATTTTTACAAAGTCCACATTGCTCCAGTGTGAACACACATAGGATAACACTAGCAAGAGCTTTTAAAATCACAAGCGCTTAGAAAAGCTTTTGTAGTGTGCAGTGGCTAAGGAGCTATGGGCCGTGGTGCAAGTTTGGATGGGGAACAGTTTGATTACTACTACTACTATTTAAAGCTTCTATAGAAGTGATTACCCACACAGGACCAATAGAGAGCTTATAATGTGCTGGAGGGAGGGCCCTGATGCGGTCGCTACCTCTGCACCCCCTATTGCTACGCCACTGGTAGTGCGAACAAACCCTGAGGGCTGGAACCCACAGGAGTGGTTTTGGCAGCACTGCGATACGCTAGCAGTTTGCCAAAACGCTGGGCTAATGTTAATGGATGGGGCAACTTCCACAGGAGCGTTTGCGTTTCTCAGAAACGCAAACGCAGGACGTGCAGCATTTTGGGAGCGTTAGCGCTTCAATGTAAAGTATTGAACCGCTAGCGGAAACGCTCAGCAAAACCTAAACTGAGCGGTTTTGCGGTTCAGCACACTGTAACAAAATGAAAAATAATTCACAGGACCAATCAGGATAAAAATGCAAACCGCTACGCACCCGCTGGGCAAAAAAATACAATGTTGCAAAACACGACCAAAAACGCGCATGAATCCGCTTGCAAACCGCTCAGACAAAACGCTAGCGGTTGCCTTTTGCGTTTTTCAGTGGGTTCCAGGCCTGACTGCTGACCTGCTCCACAATAGTAAGGGACACTTACCGAGCAGGGCTTAGTGAGTCATTGAGGTATGTTTGGTCAGTACATTATGGAACTTCTGCCTCATGTGGAAAACTTTAGTGAATTTGGGGAAAAAAAAGTGTAAAATGCCAAATGAGGTATTTTACTGAACAAACTGATTTTACTGATCAGCCCTTTGTGACTAGAGCCTATAGTCTATGAACAGTTCCCACCTCATGTTACAATACAGAGCATGCTAGAATCGCACACATAGGCACGCTCAGTGTTTGACAATGAAGGTGCACATTGGCTAGTTGCTGCTTTGCCTGTGTCCCATCACGTCACTGTATTTCATGTTCTGTCCTGTGCACTTTATAATGCAACACCCATCTGTGAAACTAGCCTAATGCTGGGCATACACTAGTTTTTGCTTCTCCCGTTGGATCGTTTTGCCGCTCGATTTTATTTTTTTTTAAAGGGAAGGTCCAAGCAAAATAAAAAAATGAGTTTCACTTACCTGGGGCTTCTACCAGCCCCATGCAGCCATCCTGCGCCCTCGTAGTCACTCACTGCTGCTCCAGTCCCCCGCTGGCAGCTTGCCGACCTCGGAGGTCGGCGGGCTGCATTGCGTACATTTTTACGCATTCCAGCTAGTGCAGGAACATTAACACATACATTTTTACGCATTAGTGGATCAATGCGTAAACATTTACGCATTAAACCACTAACGCGTAGAAAGGTATGTGTTAATGTTTCTGCATTAGCGTGAATGCGTAAAAATGTATGCAATGCGACCCGCCGACCTCCAAGGTCGGCAAGCTGCCAGCGGGGGACTAGAGCAGCAGTGAGTGACTACGAGGGCACAGGATGGCTGCATGGGGCTGGTAGAAGCCCCAGGTAAGTGAAACTCATTTTTTTTATTTTGCTTGGACCTTACCTTTAAGATCTTTTTCCATTGACTGCTATCACAAATCGGGTGGGAGATCAGACATGTCGGAAATCTATTGAGCCATCTATATGGCTCAAAAACGAACCGTGTATTCCCAGCATAAGGGGAAACTACTAATTTTTAGAAGCCTGTCATCAACAGAAATGGTCAAGGCCCAGTGCACACCAAAACCGCTAGCAGATTCGCAAAACGCTAGAGGTTTTTGAAGCAGATTTCACAGCGATTCTAGGCATGTTTAGAGACGTTTTCTAAACATGCTTAGAGTTTTCTGGAGCTTTTTTTGTGTAGCAGATTTCATATATTGTTACAGTAAAGCTGTTACTGAACAGCTTCTGTAACAAAAACTCCTGGAATACCGTTCTGATCCGGGGTTTTCCAGAGCAGTTTTCCACTTTCTTATTCTTTATATTGAGGCAGAAATGCTTCAGAAATGTAAAACGTGCTGCAGGACAGGAGTTTGCATTTGGGGAAATAACGAGCCGCTCTGGTGAGCATCATCCCATTCACTTTCATTAGCCAAGTGGTTTCCCCCTGCAAGCATTTAAAAAAAAAAAAAAAAAAACGCTCCAGAACCGCTCTGGAGTGCACCAGCCCTAAGATGCTAATAAGGGCTCAAACCCACTAGCGGCCTTTTCTAAGCCCTAGTGATTTGACAAATCTCTTGCTAATGCAATGCTATGGGGGATTTTTATAAAATCACATCGCACAAGTGGTATCACCCCCATAGCATTACATCAGCTAGAGTTTTCCAAATCGCAAAGCACTCATAGTCGGTCCCATGGCTACCTCTGGTTTGCAAGGTTGGAATTGTGCCAATCAGTAGTGTGGCAACTAGGGATGTAAAAGGTAGTGACCACACCAGCGCCCCTGGACCAGTGGCAGTGGCGCACGGAAGGGGGTGTCTGGACCCCCCCCCCCCCCCCCCCCCAGCACCGAGACCGGAAGTGGGGCTGCCGCATGGCCCGGCCGGCTGGGGAGAGAAGAGAGAAAAAAATGATGGAGGTGCCAATAAGGGATGCGGGAGCTGGCTTTATTCCTCGCTCCCTCCATCCCTCCCTCTGAATGCCCCCACCTGCTGTGAATGTGTGCCCGGCTCCCCCATGAGTGTGTGCGCAACGGAGCGTTAGGTCCTCTTACCGCAGATCAGGCGCATCGGCAACTGGTGTCTCCTGCTTCCTGTTTACCATTACGTCACAGGAAGCAGGAGACACCAGTTGCCGGTGCGCCTGATCTGCGGTAAGAGGACCTACCGCTCCGCTGCGCACACACTCATGGGGGAGCCAGGCACACATTCGCAGCAGGTGGGGGCATTCAGAGGGAGGGATGGAGGGAGCGAGGAATAAAGCCGGCTCCCGCATCCCTTATTGGCGCGGCTGCTGCCTCCCATTTTTTTCTCCTCTCCCCAGGGCAATCTTCTCCCCACACAGGGGCACCTTCCTCCACCTATCTAATCTATACTGGGGGACATTTACCTATCTAACTTATACTGGGGGACATTTACCTATCTAACTTATACTGGGGGACATTTACCTATCTAACTTATACTGGGGGACATTTACCTATCTAACCTATACTGGGGGGACATTTACCTATCTAACCTATACTGGGGGGGCATATACCTATCTAACCTATACTGGGGGGGCATATACCTATCTAACCTATACTGGGGGGGCATATACCTATCTAACCTATACTGGGGGGGCATATACCTATCTAACCTATACTGGGGGGGCATATAACTATCTAACCTATACTGGGGGGGCATATAACTATCTAACCTATACTGGGGGGGCATATAACTATCTAACCTATACTGGGGGGGCATATAACTATCTAACCTATACTGGGGGGGCATATAACTATCTAACCTATACTGGGGGGGCATATAACTATCTAACCTATACTGGGGGGGCATATAACTATCTAACCTATACTGGGGGGGCATATAACTATCTAACCTATACTGGGCATCTACTTATCTAATCTATACTGGGGGCATATACCTATCTAACCTATACTGGGGGCAACTATATGGGCTACCTATACTGAGGGGGGGACCTATAGCTGGCTACCTATACTGCAGGCACCTATACCTGTCTCCACGTTGGGGGTGCATTTTACGTTGGGGGCGCAATTTAGCCTAGAAACTGCTAGTATTTGGCTCCACCCACACCATGTTTTGGCCACGCCCACACGCTGCTTTCAGGAATCCCCCCCCCCCCCCCCCCCCCTCTTTGGAAATTCTGGATTTGCCCATGAGTGGGGCCCAGTAGGTGCCCTCCTGCGACTGCTTTCTTTGCTCTTTATTAATGGCTACTACTAAATCAAAGCACATATAGAGGTGGTGATTACCCACTTAGCACCAATAGCCTGTTCTCCTCCCCAGCTTACATCTCTCTGGCACTGCCGCTGTCCTTGGCAGGTGTTGGTGCTTCATACCAGGGCGGGAACCCCTCCGATCGCCGCCGGTAATCATACCCAACAGGAAATCCCGCTCTGAACGGGATTTCCTGTTAGGGCTTCCCTCGTCGCCATGGCGAAGATCGGAATGACGTCATCCACGTCATTACGTCAGGGGGAGTCCCAATCCACCCCTTAGCGCAGCCTGGTGGTGATTGGCCAGGCTGCGCAATGGGTCTGGGGGGGGGCCTCTTTCGTGGCGCGTATCGGCGGCAAGCGGCGGTGATCGCGTAGAACACGCAGCTAGCAAAGTGCTAGCCGCATGTTCTAAAAAAAAATTGTGAAAAAGCACCTGGGGCGAGATATCCAGCCTGGCGGTACTGAACGAGCTGAGCTTGTCCATACCGCTAAGCTGGTCCAGAGCGCACATATAGCAAATAATTCATAGTGTTCTTATGCAGCACTGATTAATACCACCTATACTGGGGGCAACTATACCTGGCTACCCTATACAGGGGGCACCTATACCTGGCTACCTACCTATACGGAGGGTGAACATTTTTGGGTGCTGTTCAATAACTCCAAATAGATTGCCTGACGCTGGGAATACACGGCTTGATTTTTGTTGAGTCATTTAGATGGCTCAATAGATCATTTCTGACACGTCCGACTCTGATCTCCCGCCGGATCGTTTCGCTGCTCGATTCTGCATTGAGGACAATGGAAAAAGATAACGAGCAGAAGATAAGAGAATCGTCTGCAGAATCGAGTGGGGAATCGATTGAGCGGCAAAATCGAGCCATGTATGCCCAGCATCAGGCAGCAAAAACTCTAGAACCAGCCCTGGGAGCAGAGAGCTTATCTGTATTCTAATCCCACATCACACAGAGGCTACTTGCCTGCAATATGACTCCTGTCCCCAGTCTCTCACACAAGTCTGCCAGCAGCCCTCCTGGAGTCTAGGGACTGTCCAAAACTTTTCAAGCTGTGTATAATACATGATCTAGTTGCCCTCATGCAGTCATTATAACAATGGTGAGAGCAAGCCTGTTCTGCATCATGCTGTGTACATTTACCAGCTAGCCTGCCCTCTAATTGCTCTGTAATTGTGCCTTTATCAGCCAGCCTTGTGCTTCACATTACCTTATACAAAAACCTGAATGCAGAAGACACTGCACTGGCACTAAATCTCTCACCCCCCCCTTCCCAGTCTCTGCCTGCTAAATACATAGTGGAATGTGATAACTGCACGGGCTGGTGATGATTATATACAGTGTCAGAGCAGAGTTGTGACAGAAGCAAGTGCTGTTGCAGTGTGTAGGAATAGGAAGGCTGCACACAGGGATGACAGAATAGGGCAGTACGTGCGCTGTCCGTGCAGTGTGAAGGAGGCAGTGCAGTAGGGCAGGACCCTGTGTGTGCAATCTCTCCTGGGCACATCATGCAGCGGCACGGAAGGAGTTGAGATGCTCGCTCTGGTAAGGAAGACTAGGCGCTGCAGCTTCTATCAGGAGGAGGACGAGGTGTTTGGAGGACTTTGGAATATCCTCCGTTCTTGTTATTTGTGACACAGCTAGAACATGGATAGGGTCAGCCTGAGTCTTATCTCTACAAGGAGGTAGCACCAGAGGGTTGGCTTTCTGCTTTTATATTCCTATAAAGACCTTGCACCTTGACTTTCTTGCTCTCACCGTAGGAGGAGGGGGATGAAGGTGAATCGGGGGCCACCTGGTGAGATGATCGGGACTCTCCTCCTGGGACTGCTCCTGGCGGGCAGCACTCTCGCCTTGGACAGCTCCTACCTGCCAGGTAACTATGGAAAGGACGAAGATGCAGCACGACTGTTTGCCTCCGACTACAACACCACCGCGGAGCTTGTGTTCTACAGGAATGTGGAAGCCAGCTGGACCTACAACACCAACCTGACGGACCACAACGGCGAGCTGCAGGTAAGCCCAGCCATGAACCTGAATAACCTCAGCTGCTCCAACCTTACTGGCCTCATCAAGACAGACACAACCCCTCAGAATACACAATACTAGGAAGTGCTTGCAGTGGCTTCCCTGATAAGCAAGGAAAGTGATATCAGTAAGAAACTGAATTATAAACTGAATTATTTGATTTATGTTTTCCTGCAAAACTAAGGGTCCCAGATTCTAGGCTCTCAAAGTGGGAAGCTCTATGGATGCCTGCATATCTGGTCTACGCCATGCACAGTGCAAACTAAACAAGGGGGCATATTTAATTAAGCATTCCCTGGCAGTTGGAGACCTCTTTCATACTTTTAAAATGTTGAAAGCAGAAATGTACTTGGTTTGTATAAAGCTGGCCACTAACGGTCCAATTTCTAGTGAAAAATCGTTCAAACGATCAGAAATTCTGATCGGACGAAAAATCGTTCACTACTCCAACTAACCAATCATTGCTTCCTACCTATCACGACCACCAAGAAAATCCAAATTTTCATTCGACAAATTCATTCGGGCGACATTTTTTTCACTCGTTCATAATCGATTGTGTCCACCAATGGAGATTATTTACAACCAATCCGATCAGAATTTCTGATCGCTCGAACGATTTTTTGCTAGAAATTGGACAGTTAGTGGCCACCTTTAGGTGGGTATGGGTCAACCACCATTAATCTGTCTATGAAGCAGTGGGTCTAAGGTGGCCATTCATATTTTTCGAACGTTTGATATTAGATGTTTTTCGACTTAATCATAATATCGATTTTTCATAACCACTAACAGAATTAAAACTATCTACTTTGGTTAATGGAATCGATTGAAAAACCGATTTGATGGATATTACTTATATTATCGAATCTCGAATCGGAGGATCAATTGTTTTGATGGTTACCTTTTTTGTTTTTTTTGCTATTTATCCTGGCTTGTGAATTCCAGTTTTTGTCCTTTGCATGGAGAAAATACAATTTTCTTGTATTTTACTATAAATGACAAGACTGGAAAATGCCTAAACCAAAAACGACAGACGGTGAGACGTCTATCTGCCCCATAACCATAAATGCTGGCTTTTTTTTTTCTCTAAAACAAAAAAATTGCCTGGTTGCCATGCCAAACTGTCTTCAGTAGTAAATCACATATGTGCAACAAGCACAGTCAGATCACCTGATTTACCTGAAAAAAGTTAAAAATGTGAACTGTCCATTTTGTGTTGCAACTCTGCAAATGGCCAGAATCCAGTGGCGTAGCAATAGGGGTTGCAGAGTTCTCGACTGCACCTGGGGCCCTTGGGTCAGAGGGCCCCATAGGGCCCTCCCTCAACTGCAGAATTAGCTCTTTATTGGTCCAGTGCTTGGAATGATCACTTCTATAAATGCTTTGAATGATTAGGAAGCTGTTCCCCATCCCCTTAATGTACCACTTCTTACACTTCTTTTACATAGTGGTTGTCCTTTGGTGCGCCGTTTCAATTATGTATAGAGTAATTGGTGATTGGGGGGGGGGGGGGGGGGCGGGGGGTTAAAACCTGTACAGGGTCCCAAAGCTCCTTAGCAATACCACTGCCAGAATCCTATTTATTATGTTGCCATGGGACACATCACTAGTGCCGCACCTAATCTCACTGCAAGAATAGCTTGGACAAGAGGTGGTGAATGAATGCTATTCAAGACTATGGGCCACAGAATTGGCAGCAAACGCAAACCCCTCCCAATCAGAGGGCTGTTCACCAGTCAAACCCAGGCCCTCAGCTGCAGCAGTATTTCCATGAGCAGCTTGGATATTCCCCAACTGCACTGGCTGTCAGGTCACATGGCATATTCAATATTGTGTGACCTATTTAAACCAGCCAGCAATTGTGTATCTGGCTACTGGGGCTGAGACTGGGCTGTGTACATTCACTCGTACGTACTACAGAATTACTGTATGCTTAATCATTATGCCAGTTGATGTTGCATCCTATCAATAATAATAATCCTCATCAGTGTTCGGTGTGGCTGAGATCCTAGTTCTACATTTATTTTCCTCCCAATTGGCATTTTCTTCCCATGTCATTTGGCTAACTATTATTGTCTCCACCCCCCCCCCCCTTGCCCCCTTACTGACACGTAATATTAACACATTAATACCAATCCCTTCATGATTTGTAACCTTATCCTTTTAATTATAACCAATAAATGTAACCTCTAGCTACAGTAACTATCTTTTCTTTGGTGCCCAGTTCATTGCTCTTCCACCAGAATCTTCAAAACTGGCATTTTGGGTACATACTGAGTGTTGGTGCACCAACATCATACCACCAATGACTACAGTACCACAGCTGGGTACTGGTACGCAATAAAACACAATATTAACTGCTACCATTGTTGACGTTTAGAAAATGGTAATTTTAGATACTAGAGAGAATGGGCACAACTGCAGCTTTATGCTACGTACACACTTGCGACCATGGTCGTTTGTAACAGCAGCTTAACAATCAGTCTGACGACAATCTGGGAAAGGACTTTACCAAACTATCATTAAGAAGAATGACTAATGATCCCGGGATGATGAAAACATCCGTCACGCCGGATCATGTTGAACGACAATCGTTACAAAACTATAGTGTGTACAGACATCGGCCGACAACGATCTTACAAGGGCCAATGCACTTGCGTTGGATTTTGCCCAGCTTCCGTACTTCCTGTGTAGTTCAAACTGGTTTCAAGTTAACTATCACTATCGTCCATTACCGCCGGAGGGTGCCCCGCCTGTTTTTTTTTTGTTTTTTTTTTCTGTTTGTTTTTAAACTCGTAGCTAGCACTTTGCTAGCTGCCTGTCTAGCCTGATCACCGGTGCCCGCCGCCGATGTGCCGCTACCCGCTGCATTAGAGAGCCCCCCCCCCCTCGAGACCCCATGTGCAGCCTGGCCAATCAGTGCCAGGCAGCGCTGAGGGGTGGATCAGGACTCCCGATGTCACGATCAGTCGCCATGGCGACGGGGAAGCCCTAAAGGAAATCCTGTTCTGAACGGGATTTCCTTATGGGAATACGCGCCGGCGGAGATTGGGAGGGATGTGGAAGGGAGGGGAAAATCATGTAGCTAGCGCTAGGCTAGCTGCATGATAGAAAATTAAAAAAAAATAAATAGTGCTGCGCATCCACCCTGGCGCATTTAATAGAACGCCAGGGTGGTTAATATAAATATGTATGCAACATTTCCCGGTTATCGTTCTTTTCTGCGAGAACGATCATTACTGTGTATGATTCTTTCTGTATCCCATCGTTGCATTCCAATATGGATCGCCTGGTAACTATCGTTCCTTGTAAGCGATCATTATCGCAACTGTGATGCAACTTGTGTGCAGACATGCGTGAGTGAAGAAGAGGACACTGCGCACAGCGGTGAATGGTGAGTAAAGGCTTCTGCTGCAGAGGCAAGGGAAAGCGGGCACAGAAGTTCACTCACTTTCCGGGATCCCCATAGCCTCTGTCGTCTTCCTCGCCCAAACGCTCTTCCTCGCCCCAGTCCTTATGCTACATAAGGACTGGGGCGCACTAGCAGCTCTTTGCTAAGAACTTGAGATTTGAAAAGCTCTTCCTAATGTAAGGGCTGTTCACATGGGCTTCTGCTCAGCCTCTCGTTCAAATGCTGTGGGGGTTTTTATCCCCCTAGAATGCCAGTGTTTAAAGGGAACAAGAGATGAAGCACCCTCATGTATTTTACCATATATATCAGTGGGAACATTAGAGAAAACACCTACCCTGCTCTCTGTTTCATTTTTAACTGTTCAGCTTGTTTCTAATCAGCCCTGATAAAATCCCCGACTGACCATTCAGTCTGGCTTTGCTATGACTCAGCTATAATGATTCCTGAGCAGAGCCACAAGGGGGCAGGCTTGGACTTGAAAAGACACCAGAGAACACACTCTGCTATAAAAATTCCTGAGCAAAGCCAGACTGAATGCTCAGTCTGGGATTTTATCATGGCTGATAAGAAGCAGGCTGAGCAGTAAAGGATGAAACCGAGCAGGGTAGGTGTTTTCTCTAATGTCCCGATGGATGGATAGATGGATAGTAAAATACATGAGGATGCTTCGTCTCTGGTTCACTTCTTTAACAGTGAATTTTTTTTTTTCTTTTTATGGCTTTTAGTGGCTTCCAGGAGAGAGTTGCGCTGTCTGGGGTTTTTGGTGGCTTTAGCAGAAAATATATGGAAAGGCTGGACTTTTAAGGCCTTTCATTGGCTTTCAGTGGCTTTTGCTGGCTTTTAAACACCTTCTAGAAGCTGTATGTTGCTTTTGAGATGAGATGCGGGGATCAGCTACCAGGTTTCGTGAAAGTCTGCAAAAGCTAGTACTAAACGCTTCCATTCACTTGCATGGGATGACGACATTAGAGCCCTAAAAATATTACTTTTAAAGCTCCACATGTAATGCCAGCAAAACGTCCATGTGAACCAGGCCAAAGGCTATGGGGGATTTTTAAAAAAAAAATTCACATTCCTCAAGTGGGATCCCACACATAGCATAACATTACCAAGAGCTTTTTTATTTACAAGTGCTTACAAAAGGCTTAGAAAAGCGCTGTTAGTGGGTTCCAGGCCTTATACTGGGAATACACTGCTCAATTCTGAGCCATTTAGGTGGCCCAATAGATAATTTCCGACATGTCCAATCTCCCGCCCGATCGTTTCGCTGCTCGATTCCGCATTGAGAACAATGCAAAAAGATAAGAAAAATGAGCCGAAGATAAGAGAATCGCCTGAAGAATCGAGGGGGGGGGGGAAATCGAGCAGGAGAATAAAGCGGCAAAATCGCGCTGTGTATGCCCAGCATTAGGGCTCCCTTACACTGCATGTGATTCTTACTCCAATTTACGTTTTTGATACTATATTAAACACAAATCTGATTTTCAATGCAGTTTAAGTCCTGCATACTGCTTTTTTTATTTTTTTTTTTTATTTTTTTTTTCCCCTAAATTGTTGTTCCTGTGTTGCCAGCATCCATTTAAAATCGGAATTGCAAATTTACAGTGTAAAAGAAACCTAAAGGCAGCCATACACAGGTCAACTGCCACCAGATCAACCAAGAGATAGATCACTCTGACCGAACCTGGTCACAGAGGGATCTAATGGCTGCCCATTGTTGCACACATATTTTAAATCAACTTCAGATTGAAATCAACTCACAACCTGAGGAGCTGCCGCTTGCTCGCCATTCTAACCCCCCCCCCCAATGTGCTCTCCCAGCCAGCAGCAACACATTACCTGCCGGCGCAAGTCTCCGGTCCCTGCTGACACTTTCTCCGGCTGGCCTGTCTCCCTTCACTTCCTGTCCTGTGATGAGTGGAAGTAAAAACAATAGAGGGCGCTCTACTGTGTGAACTTGTCACAGGCAGGCTCGATCAGAGCTGTCGAAGTACCGAATATTTTTTTTTTTTTTTTTTTAAATTTTTTTTTTTGGGGGGGGGGGGGGTGCCCATGCTGAAACTGTCTTGGTGGGCCCTTAGTGCCCCAGTCCGACCCTGGTCACAGGAGGAGTCAGAAGTGAAGAGGAGACAGGCCAATCGGAGAAAGTGTCAGCATGGACCAGGGACTCGCGCCGGCGGACAGGTGATGTATTGCTGCCGCTATGCTGCGTCAGTCAACGCCAAGTCGATCGCCGGTGATGACGAGCTCCTGACCCGCCCGCAATCGAGCAAAATTTTCTGCCAGGACAGATCGACTAAATCGCTCGATTTCGGATGGAAATTCGATCAATTGGTCATTTGTGTTATCGATTTTCACAGCAGATTTGATCAGTGATAATCAGCTGTATATTGATGGGAAATTGACTCAGTGTATGGGTAGCTTTAGACAGGGCCCTTAGCTGTATAAAACACTATAGCAATAGCACCCTCTTCCATAGATATGGTAATGTACACTTGCATACAACATACGGTGTACAAAGATTGTAGAAACAGAGATGATCTTTGCCCACTAGAGATGCAGAGCTTGCATGAAACTTGTACTGCATTGCATTAAACTCAAGAGTACCCTTTGAACATTAAAGATCAGCATCAAAGCCCCTCCCTCTATTCTGAGCCCAGTACTGGATTACTTCTCTCCCTCCCAAAACTGGGGTCAAGGAAAGCCATTCCATTTCAGCTCATGAGCTCAGAGGTCAGCCATGGCTGTAGTAAACTGGCCATAAAAGGGGTTGCAAAGTGACCAATGTAGCAAGTGGGTGATGGTTTGCAATCAGTAAATGATTGGCTAATAACTGAGCAAAGTGTGGTACAGAATGAGTATCAGGGCTGGGACACGCTAGAAATGGCGAAACGCTATCACAATTAATAGCGTTTTGTGTAAGCGATTTGCAGGTGATTACAAATCGATACCTTAATTACCAGAAATTGCAGTTGCAAAGTATCAGTGACGTCATAGTGTTTGCAATTAGTGATTCTCAGTTTGATTGGTGGATTTTGCTGCACTGTGCTTCTGGGTAGTTCCAGCGCTTTAAAACGCATGCAAATTGCTTACAATTATGCGCACTTGCCCTCGCTCCTATACTTTACATTGGACGAAAGCCCTCACAAAATGCAGAATGTTATGATTGTGACTTTCAAAATCGCAATTGCTCTAGTGGGCTCAATTCCATACACCTACATTAGCAAACTGTTTTTAAAGGAGAACTGAAGTGAGGTATATGGAGGGTGCCATATTTTATTTCCTTTTAAGCAATACCAGTTGCCTGGCAGCCCTGCTGATCCTCTGCCTCTAATATTAGCCATAGCCCCTGAACAAGCATGCAGCAGATCAGGTGTTTCAGACTTTAAAGTCAGATCTGACAAGATTAGCTGCATGCTTGTTTCTGGTGTTATTCAGATACTACTGCAGAGAAATAGTCCAGCAGGGCTGCCAGGCAACTGGGATTGATTTAAAAGGAAATAAATATGGCAGCCTCTGTATACCTCTTACTTCAGTTCCCCTTTAAATGTGTCGGGGATTCTCAAGACTCCAAAATCGCTCAAAAAAGGCCCTTTAGTGTGCCCCAGGCCTCTAAAAGATTTCAGCAGAAATCTATTGAGAACCTGTCAATTAGCTATCAAATGTGCTAATTTTTCACTTGATTACTAAGCAATGGCAGCGTGGATTTTTAGAGAACTTGCCAGTGCTGTGAGATGGTTGGTGACAGCCAGGGGGCATAACTGGTTAGCCCCTGCGACCACATGGGGCCCAGAGCTGTTAGGTCTCAACCAGAAAAGGATTAAGATCAATTGGGGCCCTAGGCAAGATGGCATTTTTTTTCCCAGCTCCGATGGTCACATGGCTCTTTTAGTTAGATTTGGTGGGGGCTAGTATTCTCCTGGGCCCCTAAACACTCTCCAGGCCCTAGGCAGCAGCCTACTATAGAATTGCCTTGTGGATGATCTGGCCCCATTTGCTACTTTTATTCCCTCTGATACAGTGGTCCATCCTTCAGGTCAGGTGTTTTTGTGGCTACACTAGTTATGGGTTTAAAGATCATGATGGTCACACTTGTTTTATGACCCTTGCAACGTGGACCCCGAGGCTGCGAGAGTCACAAGGGGTAAGCAAGGGAAAGATTTAATCATCTAGCTCCATTGTGTTTTCATAGATCAGAACCCTCGACCATCTCCCTATCTGTACTGTACAGCTAAACTGGAATTTTCAAGGGTGCATAGTTATGTGACGGAATTGGCACAAACCATTACTTTATACTAGTAGGACATCTTTAATGGTCTTCTCCTCATAAATTGTGAATTTTTCTATGTGAATGTTATGCATCTTCACAATAAAATCTGTTTTTAATTATCCCCATTACTTCTAACATCTTAATTTATGGAAGACACCCAGTGAACTCTGTTGCCAGTTTGTAAATGCGAAGCAATCACATCAGTCCTCTTGCTTTCAGGATACGTGTTGCACAATCCATCTTTGTACTGTGTGCTCTGCACAAATTCATATTCTGGTTTCTGCTAATTATCACAACTGTTGTGAAGGAGGAAGGAACCGGGACGATCTCAGGTCAAACACATGATCTATGTATAATCTATCTACAACACAAGGCAAGCCATGTAAGAAAAATAAAGCTTTAACCCAAGTTAACCATTCCATTTCTCCAGCACTGCAAAGTTAAACCCTTGCCTGTAAGCTGCGGCCTTTCTCTATACCACTTTGTGCTGCTGAGCATGTCAGAGAATTCCCTAAATAACTTGTAAATAGATTGGAAATGGAACCACTGCCTGGGGTAATAGTAAATCACAAGAAATCTAAAATGAATCGCAGAGAACTGGATCTTTCCCATAGTAAGGGGAATATTCTGTGTAGTTGTGGTAGTTAAAGGTGTAAATTATATTATTGCATTTTCAATCGGATTATACAGATCATATGGTAGGTGTTATGATCGCTTCTGCAGCGTTTACTGCTGACTGCAGTGGTATTGCAAACCAAGCAGTTCTAATGTCATTACATGCATTTGCTTGCATAGTTTGGTTTGCACTTAAACTAGTTGCTGATTCCATCTGCAGTCGCTCTGAAGTTAATGACCGTTTAATATGCTTTTGTGTAAACAAACATTGTCTGCTGCAATGGAGGAGCAATCCCTTTCCTGCATGCTGCATATCATTGTCTGCCTTTTCCTGCTATCAGCCTGTGATTAATTACCATTCACTTGTGTGGGAATCTGCAGGTCTGCTCCCATTGGATGACCTCAGTATAAAGAACTGCTTCCTGCAATGCCTCATGGGCTACCATAGTCTCAGATTCTGTCTGTTACTCTGCCCGTGCCCCACCTCGTTCCTAGTCCGTGTGGACTGCGCTGACTCCTGCGAAGGGGTCAGCGAGTCCTCCTAGTTCTGCTCTTGTTCTAGAAGTTGTTACTCTGCTTGTCTTGTGTCATATATTGGTTCATCGCCAATATATACGCATACTTGCGCATTTTGTTATTTTATTTGTATTCGTGTTACGTTGATACATCAGTGTCGCTGATATATACGTACACGAACTGTTTATTTCCTGTGTTCAGTCAGTCAGCCTTCCAGCACGCTTTGGTAGTTTGCGCGTATCGTGAGCACCCGTGCTGAGCTAGTATCCTGTTCCTGGTCCTGTTTATGGATTGCGTTCATCTCTGCGAAGAGATAGCGAATCCTTTTGAGTCCTGTTCCCTGTATTACTCCAGTCTTAGTCAGAGTTCCTGCTTATGTCATATATCGGTTCATTGCCGATATATACATCTGTTAGTCAGACGTTACAAATAGTTTTATTGATAGCTGTAATTGTAATACGCTAGGAAATCATACTTATTGTATATTTATCTGTGTTACGTTCATCTATCTTGATCCTGCTATTTCCTGACTATCCTGTCCTGTCTTTGTGAGGCACACCATTGCTGCAAACGCATTGGCTGCCTCATTCCAGTCTGTCTTATTGTGGACGCTTGCTGTCACTAAGTAGTGGCTAGTTAAGCAAGCGTTCATTCTGTCTACCTGTCCTGATCTCCTCAGTCCTGGTTTATGCGCTCAGCGCTACTTTGCGCTGAGACGTTATTACGAAAGTGTTGTTTGTGGCTGTTCGGATCTGCACCGGCTCTGTGCACCACAATCTCCTATTGGAGTCAGTCCTCTCCTCCACTAAACTGGGGATATCCTGATCCCTTGTGCTGGTGTGTGTACCTCCTTCACGTCAGCTTATGTGTTGCATGCTGACTGTGGAGAATACACCTCCAAGCTTAACAGTAGGAAAACAGAAAGCTGGTGGGTCCAATGGATCCTGAACAGCATTATTTCTGGTTTCCTCAATGCGGACCTGAACTCAGAACTTCCTCTATGCTCTAAAAGAGAAGCAACAGCATAATAACCTTCAAAGGAAAAAAACATTTTTTGTTACAGCTGATACTAATCCTACAATAAATCTGCACGGTTTCTACTTCCTGATTAATGGAAGCAGACATATTGTCAACATCCTGTGCTTTCAAATCTTGTGATTAGACACAAACTAAGGGGAATGGGATGGGCTAAACTCTCTAAATACACACAGGGTTCATTTCTCTAGGTTTTCCCTCTGTTCTGTGCAAGAGTTCAGGCCCACTTTAAATGACTACTGTAAGGGGGTAGGAGAAAAAAGTTGAACTTACCCAGGGCTTCTAATGGTCCCCCGCAGACATCCTGTGCCCGCACACCCACTCACCGATGTTTCGATCCCTGCCTTCGGTTCACTTCTGGAAATTCAGACTTTTTTAAAAGTGGCTGGATAGTGATAGTGTAATGGTTAAGGGCTCTGCCTCTGACACAGGAGACCTGGGTTCGAATCTCGGCTCTGCCTGTTCAGTAAGCCAGCACCTATTCAGCAGGAGACCTTAGGCAAGTCTCCCTAACACTGCTACTGCCTATAGAGCGCATCCTAGTGGCTGCAGCTCTGGCGCTTTGAGTCCGCCAGGAGAAAAGCGCGATTTAAGTGTTTGTCTGTCTTTTTTGTCTTAAAGTTGGAAAACGACTGCACCTGAGTCCTCGCACCTGCTGACATCACCGGGAGTGTACGGTGCAGGCACAGACCGTACTGGGCCTCGCGCAATACCCTCCTGGTGACGTCAGCAGGAACGAGGGCGCAGCCGCGCAGGCAAAGACTTAAGTCGGAAATTCCAGAAGTGAACCGGAGGCGGGGCCGGAGCATCGGTGAGTGGCTGCACGGGCACAGGATGTCTGCGGGGGACCATTAGAAGCCCCGGGTAAGATAAACTCTTTATCCCCCTACAGTACTCCTTTTAAAGGAATGGTCGATCTGCATTATGAATATTTTAGATATACAATATCTTTCTTTTGAGCTGAATGATAATCTCAAAAATGAGATCATTCGCTAACCATTGCACTGTTAATGGGCATTTTAAAGTGAATCTGAGGTGAAAATGAAAACTGAGGAGTTAAATAATTGGATCTTTCGTCCTAATCCTAAATGACTTTTTAGAGATCTTGTGGATATATATATATATATAAATTTTTTTTTATTTTTTTTTTTTTTTTTTTATTTTTTTTTTTTCCTGATCAATGGCAGTGTCTCAAACAGTCGGGACAAGGTCCTCTAGCACCCAAGGCTAAACACCAAAGTGCATCCCCCCCCCCCTCCCATATCCCTCCCACCCCAGCCGTCACACGCTGATTGCTATTAGACTTGCGCTAGTTAAACCTTTAAATAGTGTGGCACATAGATGGTTCGCTAGATGATTTCCATCAAGTCCAATCTTATATTCAATTGTGTTTTTTCTGATCTATTTCTCATAGAAGTGAATGGGAATCGATAAGAAAATTGATTGGAAAATCAATTGGGCAGTAAATCTGCTGAGAAATTTGATCGTGTGTACCTAGCATAAGAGGAGCCCCAGGACTCCCAACACCTTGATCTCCTGTTATCTGGCTTGCAGTCACTGCCATATATCGCTTTTTTCTTATTTCTCTCTGCTTCAAACACAATAGGGGAATTTTAGCTGAGTAAGTTGTGCACCCCCTCCTACTCTGCGCCCTGAGGCTGGAGCCTCTCTCACCTCTGCCTTGGCCCGACCCTGGTTTCAAGAGTCAGAGAGGAAATACATGAACTATTGACTTTAAAAAAAAAAAAAAAAAAAAAAATTTAATATCTACCCCCTACTCTCAGAAGTTGTGCTCTGCAAGAAAAACTTTTATGACTGCAATCAGTGAGGGTTACATTATAATCCGAGATAAACTGTCACTTGCAAGGCAAGCCTGAAAGTCGACTCTTTTAGTCAGGAGAAAAAAAAAACAGCCTAGTTATTTACTTGTTTGGCATTGTACATACACGTTTATCTAATCTTGTCACCTCGGATACACTTTAACATTCACTTATGTGCACGTTCACTTTTGTACACCTTTTTGGAAATAGTGCATTGTGTTCCTGTGTTTTGCAAATAGTCATGTGTTAAAAAAGAGGAGGAGCTAGGGCTTTAACAAGTTCCTTTTCTTGTGATGACCTGTAAAAACAAAATTATTCAACTTGAGTTTTTGAGTGAGAACAAGAGTGAATCAACAGCTGGACTTCAATTATGTCTCTGTTCTGCTTTACAGTGGATGTATTAACTACTTAATGGCAAGCTGACTTATAAAAACGTCCTGCTAGAGCCTCTTAATGGCTCCAGAAGGTTTTTATAAGTCAGTGCTGCTGCCGCTGTGCATGTGAAAAAAAGTGAAAAAAAACAACAACAAAAAAACAAAGAAAAAATACACCTTATTTCCAAATACTATATTGTCACCATACTTTGTACTAGGGAAATAATTAAAATCTCGTGATAACCAAAACAAATGGGCAGATAAAATGTGTGGGTTTTATGCACAGTAGCAGTCTTTATATTAAAACCATTCGGGATGAAATTGGGGAAATAGTGTGTTTTTTAATATTATTTTTTTCCCCTTGTTTTTCCCCTTTAAACGCATAGAAAATAAAGTAATATCAACCCCCAAAAAGCCCAATTGGTGGTGAAAAAAACAAGATATTGATCATTTCATTGTGATTAGAGATGGCCCGAACGGTTCCCGGCGAACTTCCGTGGATCACAAACTTTTTGCAGAAGTTCGGTTTGCCCCCATAGTGCACCATTAGGGTAAACTTTGACCCTCTACATCAGTCAGCAGGCACATTGTAGCCAATCAGGCTACACTCCCTCCTGGAGCCCCCTCCCCCCCCTTATAAAAGGCAGGCAGCGTCAGGCATTGGGCTCACTCGTGTGCCTGCAGTAATTAGAGAAGGGAGAGCTGCTGCAGACTCACATAGGGAATGCTTAGTTAGGCTCTTGTAGGCTTGCTAGTTTGCTCCTTGCTGATTCTTCTTGCTAAAAAAGCACCCCTCAACAGCTCTTTTGAGAGCTAATGTTTTTGTGATCTATTATCTTTGGGGTGGCACACCAAAGATAAGGTCGTTGCTTCATTGTGGACAGACCGAATTCGATCAGCTGGAAAATCACGGTTCTGTCATTGAGCTACCTCAGCCTGGCGACCATATGGGCTTGAAAACCTCTATCGCCTGCACTCTTGCCATGGTGCACACCAGTCCAGCACTGTTTGCGGTGCGTTACACAGTGAGTTTGGTGTGTCAGTGTTAAGCGGTACCCTAATTACACTCCCTGATGTATACACATGCAAGATGTTTTAACCACTTCAGGACTCAGCCTTTACCTCCCCTTAAGGACCAGCACTGATTTCTAAGATCTGTGCTGGGTGGGCTCTACAGCCCCCAGCACAGATCAAATACCAGGCAGAGCGACCAGATCGCCCCCCTTTTTTCCCCCCTAGGGGGATGATGTGCTGGGGGGGGTCTGATCGCTCCTGCCTGTGTGTGGCTGGCGGGCAGGGGGCACCTCAAAGCCCCCTCCCTGCCCCGGAGATCGGAGGCTGCACAGGAACGGATCTGTCCTGTGTAGCCTCTAACCGGCTCCTGCCTGTCATGTGACAGCAATCCCCGGCCGCTAATTGGCTGGGGATCGCTGATCTAGTACAACGCTGCTACTGTTAGCAGCGTTGTAAAAATGTAAACAAAGCGGATTATTTCTGCTTGTGTTTACATTTAGCCTGCGAGCTGCGATCGGGAGCCCGCAGGCTATTCACGGAGCGCCCCACCGTGAATTGACAGGAAGCAGCCGCTCGCGCGAGCGGCTGTTTCCTGATTAATTAGCCTGCAGCCGGCGACGCAGATGTGCGTCGCTGGTCCTGCAGCTACCACTTTGCCGATGTGCGTTATGAGTGCGCAGTCGGCAAGTGGTTAAAGCACTTTAGGCCTCCAATTTAGCATTCAATGTGATTTCTGCCATTAAAACTCTGCTTTGTGTCAAATCCAGATTGCGGTTCGCAAGTTCACGAACTTTTGCGGAGGTTCGTGAACCTAAAATCAGAGGTCCGAGCCATCTCTAGTAGTGATTAAGCTATTGGCAAATGAAAGGGATGAGCACTGAAAGGTGAAAATCGCTCTTGTCCATTAAAAAGCGTTAAAAACCCCTTGGAGTGAAGTGGTTAGACTGCACTTAAATGTGGTGTGTGTGTTTGGTTGTTTTGTTTTTTTTCTCTTTTTTTTTTTTTTTTTCTCGTTTTTTGGTTATATCGTTCAAGAAGTTGAATAATTTTAGAGCTGGGCTCCAATATCCTTGTAGTAACACTAGTATAACTGCTTCTCACTCTGTCAAGCTTGGCTGAACTTCATTCAAAACAAGGCTGCAGTTCACTGAGGGTAATGGCAGACCGTACATAACATAACATAAAAGGGAAGCTCTCCTACCTAGATAACTGTACAAGGTCTTGAAAGGTGGATATGTGGGAAAGTGTAAACTATACTAGGCTGTGAAATGCCCTGGATTGCCCCTATGGCAATGTGCGTGTCCACAAGGGTCACTAATCACAGTTTCTAAGTTGTGAGCTACAATGTAATGCACTACAGCTCAACTGTACGGGATTCCTCACAGCAACTACTATGTGTAAACCTGAAGGCTGCATCCTAGCAGCATTCACAGTACACTGAGCAGAGACTATCACAAGCCACTTGCTGAATATATTTTTGAGTATGTCAAACGAGTAAACATGGAGGGTGGGGAATACATTAAAGTGGAACTGTAGCAAAAATCTTAAAACACACTACGTGTGTTGTTGCCCGCTCACTGCCGCTGCACATTCTAACCTGGAGGGGGAAGCGGCGAAGGGGGGGGGGGGGGGCCTCCAGGTGAGGGGGGGACTACCCTCCCCCCGCTGCTCCTCCCTGTGCTGTGCCCTCTCCTGCAGTGCTCTGGGGCCACTAAAAGGGAGGCCTACTGGGAAAAATCCCGAACTCCCACTGGCCCAGTCTGACCCTGAAGGGGGCTACATAACACTGGGGGTGCATCTAGCTATCTAACCTCGGGGATGGGCTACATAACACTGGAGGCACATCAAGCTATATAAACTGGAGAAGGTGCCACATAACACTGGGGGACCTCTTGCTATCTAAAGTGGAGAAGATGGCTACATAACATTTAACTATATATACTTGGGAGGGGGCTACATAACACTGGGGGCACATCTAGCTACCTAAACTGGGGGAGGGGGCTACCTAATACTGGGAGAACATCTGTGCCAGAGTGTGGTTGTTTTGAGGCCCAATGGTTCTCCATATGCCCAGGGACGGATTTAAGCCAAGGCCACATAGGCCATGGCCTAGGGCACCACAGGATCAAGGGTGGGCAGAAGGCTATACTAGGCGGAAGGATCACCTTGCTGCCCATACTGGAGGGAGGGGGCGTCATCAGGCTATCTATATGGAAGTGTGGGGAGGGCCCTCTGGCTTCTTATGCTAGAGGGATGGCGGAAGGGGTGATCATGATGCCTGCAGTATACTGGAGGGAAGGGGAGTCTTCAGGCCGTCTAAACTGAAGGGGGGGGGGGGGGAAGAGTCATCTGGCTACCTATAGTGGAGGGAAAGGTCAACGGGCTACCTATACTGGAGGGTTGGAGAAGGGTCATCTGGCTATCTTAACTGGAGAGGGGTGGCTGCTGACAGTGGCCTTGGCCGGTAAAGAGTACAAATCTGACCCTACATACGCCCGTAACATTGGCCTGTTTTTGCGATTGGTCTGGAGCTCACTATTTCTTGGGAATCCAAGCAAAAAACGCTGTACTTCAGCAAATTGGATATTGAACTTAATTTCCATATCTTGGTCACAAGTGGGCCCCTAGGTATCGACCCTAACATTTTGAACCCTTGCCCAGTTCATATTAGAATATTTTGCCGAAAGGGTAATCTATTAGTGTTTGCCACAGTTACACCCAAACCTAGTACAAACTATCTTAAATATAGAACAGCTTGAATTTCTTGGAAAAATTCTCACAGCAGGTGTGTACTCAACTGCAATTAAACTGCCACTAACTTACTAACGCCAAGTACGCACATGCGAGAATTGACGCCCATTGGGTAACGTTGAAACGATCCCTCAGTTGACAATTCGGGAAACGATGCTGTACGGACACATCCCTAGCCTTGAGGTTAGCGATGTGTTCTGCTGCAATGGAAGGAGACGGAGGGATGACTATTGGCGGATCATGGAGCAGCTTTAATCGGTGAACTGTGGTTGAAAATGGCACTGCATTCGGTCATGCTCAGACATGGGGAAGGGGGATCATTAAGGATCAGACAAGGTGGCTCCTTAAAGTGGACCCAAACTAAAAATACAAGATTTCAGAAATAAAATCTATTTTCTAAATTATAATAAATGGCAGCCTTTTTTCAGCTGCATGATGACAAATATAAAATATTTTACATTTACAACAACCCCTCCCTTCCTTTTCAAATTGCCGGGATTTTTCCGGCAAACTGGTGGAGTAGATGGTGTCCGGCAATGGAGGAATTGCTAATGGCTGCCCCCAGTATAACCCTAGCTATGAAAAGAAAAGGGGGAAAAGCATGCACTGAAATGCTCATAGGTTTTAAGGAGTGTTTATTTATCTTTGTATGTGTCAGAGTGGCGCAACTAAATATTTTTCATTAAAAAAAAAAGTTTGGTTTGGGTCCACTTTAACAATGCCTGAGCAATATTGATCGGCAGCTAATGTACAAACAACGATCGTCGGCTGAAAACTGTCATTGAGCGTTTCAGCCGACGGTTGTCGCATGTGTCCATAGCTCAACATTTGAGCAACGCTTCTATATCCTAATGTGATCCAAGTGAGGTCTACAAGCCTTTTAGTAATTTTTAAACTTGAATCTGTTACTGTATGTTCTTCCTGTGTTTAAATGAGTTCCTCCTGGTTGCTCCTGTTTTCACCCACACACCAAAAGGCATGCTGGTAGGTTTTAGTCTTAATTGGTTATCCACACACACACTCACACACTGTGTGTGTACAGTCTGTCTGCAGACTGATGAGGCTGTTTCTGAACGATCTGCTCAGCAGGCAGACTGTACACACGCACTACTGTCGGGAGAACAACCGCCCAGCGGGAGGGTCTGATGGACCCGTCCTCTTTAGTAGTGCGTGTGTATGCACCTTATATTGCCTAGGGCAGGGGTAGGGAACATTGGCTCTACAGTCACAATGCATTGCAAGAGTCTGACAGCCACAGTCATGATTAATAAAGGCAATGCATGCTGGGATTTGTAGTTTTATCACAGCTGAAGAGCCAAGATTCCCTACCACTGGCCTAGGGACACTGGACTTTGAAGATGGGTACAGATATGACTGGTTCTGTTTTGTTTAGTCGGTAGAGTGTACTTTGCAATCATTAGCATACTACACTAAGAACAAGTGATGTCTAAATTTCCTTTACCCGTAGCAGACATTTGTGCATTTCAGCGTGTATGGAGAAAAAAGCAGTTTAGTGTGTGATTATAAGCTGTGGGACATAGCTGTGTAGCACTGATATGAATTCCTGACATGCCTATATGACAGGCGTTTACTCAGATAAAGAAAGCAATTTATACTTTACATGCATACAATCTACCCAGCTGTACAAGAAGTGGGACAAACAACAAAAAATAAACAGCCCTGAAAAAATGAAAACAAGCTGATTTTCTCGAGTAGTGTGCTAATGAGCTGTAATCAGCAGAACGCAATGGCGATTAAGCGCTAATTGGATGGGAGAGTTTGGTGCTGTTGGAGTGGCGATAGGAATGCGAGGCGATAGACTGCCTGTGACTTTGGGGCCGAATTACAGATGTCTATAAACAATTCTGCTGCTGAAGTATTAATAAAACCACTAAACAAACTTTTCAGCTTGAGCAAACCAGAGTTGCGGAAGTCTAATGGTTACTCACAAATTAGCTGTAGAAACTGTTCACTTCGTAATTAGCAGATTACGATCTTCACTATTCATGACACTATTTTTTTTTCGCAATTACGGCCATATGTACGGGTAATTACGATTTGGACTTTAAAATGATTTCGTGTAATCCATTTGTAATTTTTGAGCAATTTTTGTGTAATTTTGTGCTGATTTTAGCAGTTAGTAGCATCGCCCCCATAAATGCTATTGTCACCAAAATTGCTACAAATAGTGGGAATGAGTCAAAATCTTTTTCAAAAATACTCTGCATTTTGAAAAACTTTTTTTTTTCAAAAACTAAAGGAGAAAAGTTTTTTTTTAATTTTTTTTCTGAGTAAAAACTTTTTTTCCTTTTGCATTTTTAAAATCCCTGTTCTCAAACTACAAGGTCTTTTTGACTTGTTCTCACTCTTCTGAACCTGCGTAGCCATTTTGGTGACAATGGCATGTCTGGGGGCATTACTTGTTAACAGCTGAAATTGGCCTGAAATTACGGTTCCTGATTAAGTTTACATATGAAATTAAGATTTTTCCTGAAATGTCAAATTACGATCTCGCATTGTAATTGCGAATTAGGATTATGCCGAATTTGTTCTCATCACTTGTGAACAATGAATCTGGACCAAATAAACTGCAGCAAAATGTGCTTAATGTATTTTTTTGGGGAAAACATGGCTGCAAAATGTATCTTCTGGGGAAACCTGGCCCGCAGTAGTGTATAACATCAGAAAAGGCATGCAGCCGATCTTGTCAGATAGGACAATGTCAAACTCCTGACGTGCTGCAAGCTTGTTCAGGAGCTATGGCTAAAAGTGTTAGAGGCAAAGGTGCAGCAGGGCTGGGAGGCAACTGGTATTATTTTAAAAGGAAATAAATATGACCGCTTCCTTATCCCTCTCACTTCAGTTGTCCTTTTAATCATCAGTACGGGGAAACCGGTCAACTGCATGTGGTCCTTCTGGGAGCTCAACACATCAGGAAGACCTACATGGGCAGAGTTTTTACAATAAATCTACTAACCCTTATCTCCTCCCATTTGTGTCACACGTTAAGACAGCAAAACAATCTTGGCTATTATACACAACATACAGGGACGGATCTAGACCAAGTTGCGCCTGGGGCAAGGTCAGGTTTTGGTGCCTAAACTGCCATTCCCTATCCAAATTTTGACGCCTTTTTAAGAATTCAACAAAATGCGCCTGGGGCAAGAGACCCGCCTGCTCCCCCCTAGATCCGTCCCTGACAACATACCAACATCTCCAACCATAGAGAATAAAATGCTAAAGATCATCTGAAATTGAGTATATATGTAAAATACAGGTAGCTTATGGGTTCCTCACATTAACTAGTACAGTTGAATGAGATGTGGCGAACCTCAAATTTTGGGTTTACGAACTTCGAACGTGAATTTCATCAAAAGTCCGCGAACCATCTGTTCGCAGCGGGCTCCATAGACTTATATGGCAGGCGAACAGCCGCCGACTGTAACAGTTAATAGCAAAGCTGCCTTACATGCTACAAAAACCAAATTTGCAGGTAATGTAGAGGGAGACAGTGGGTACAAGAGGTAAACAATTTTTTGCAAAAAGACCTTAGTCTTTGAGAAATGGATTTTAAAGTTTCATAGGAAAAAAGTATACATTTAAATGCGGTAAATGACTGTTAATGTAGTAAACCTAATGGTAGTGTAAAATAAAAACCTTGTTTCCCCCCCAATATAGGCTGGGATAGCCAAAATGCAGAGCCTCGGCCAAGTGGGGCTTGGCACCCTGAGCCTATACCAGCCCGCATGGTATGAGGGGGGCCCAGGTCCCTGCATGGTATGGGGGGGGCCCAGGTCCCCCGTAGCCATTGTCCAATCCATGGACAAGGGACTCTTCCCCACCTCCTGTGGCCCAGGGGGAGGTGCAAGCGATGACTCCCTGTAGTGATCATGGTGGCATCCGGGAGTCCCCTTTAAGAAGGGAACCCCCAGATGCCACCCCCCTCCCAGGAGAAATAGTTCCACAAAGGGTTAAATGAAATGACACAACCACAAAGTATTTTAATAATCTTAATTCAGAAATACTTACCTGTACCTTCATAAAAACAAAACAAAAAACCCACGCCAATATCCTCTATCTTGCGACCTTCTTTGTTACTACTTGATTGAAGATCTCAGCTGGCCGCCGCTCACCCTGCACAGCTCTGCTATACTAGGTATAGCAGAGCTGCATCTCCCTCCGCGGCTTTCCGCTCTCCTCCCTGCACATGGCACCTATTGCCCACACCTACACTGGCACCCTGATAGGTGCTATGGGTGCTCCTGGGCGCCAGTGTAGGTGGGAGCGATAGGTGCCGTGTGCGGGGAGGGGAGCGGAAAGCCGCGGAAGGAGATGCAGCTCTGCTATACTTAGTATAGCAGAGCTCAAAGCATCTTTGAATTTGGCTCCAAGGCTCAACATTGGTCTATGAACAGACCAATGGCGAGCCTTGAAACAAATTCAGATGCTTTAAGCACAGCTATACTTAAGGTGCGTACACACGTCAGATAAAAGTCTTTGGAAAATGAAAGATCACAGACCAATTTTACCCCCTTCCATGTAGTATGAGAGCCATACTGTACACAGTCTATTCTATGGAGCTGAACTCCCCATCAGATAAAAATCTTTGCAAGATGCTGCACACAAAGATGCTGTACACATGCAACAGATCAGTATCTGCAAAAGATCAATCCCTGCAATAGATCCATTCCTGCAAAATGCATTCATAGTCTATGACATCTGCAGATCCTCATACACACCTTGTTGAATGGACATTCATCTGCAGATCAGACAATTATCTGCCGATCTAAAGATCCAACCTGGTGGATCTGATCCACAGATAATTGTCCGTGAAACAAGGTGTGTATGAGATCTGCAGATATCATAGACTATGAATGCAGTTTGCAGGAACGGATCTTTTGCAGGAACAGATCTCTTGCAGATACTGATCTGTTGAATGTGTACAGCATCTTTGTGTGCAGCATTTTGCAAAGATTTTTTTCTGATGTGGAGTTCAGCTCCATAGAATAGACTGTGTAGGTATGGCTCTCATACTACATGAAAGGGGGTGAAATTGGTCTGTGATCTTTCATTTTCCAAAGACTTTTATCTGACGTGTGTACCCACCCTTAGTATAGCAGAGCTGACGGTGGTGTGTGACGTCAAGTGCGCAGAGATCTTCAATCAATGTAACGAAGAAGCTTGCCAGATAGAGGATATTGGTGTGGAAACATTTTCTTAAAGGTACAGGTAAGTATTTCTGGTTAATTAAGATTAAAATACTCTGTGGTTTTTCAGGAAGGGGGAACCACATGTTTGTTTGTTTTTTCCGCTAAGGTACCCCTGGAATCCCCGTTATGAAATGCATTACTCATTGTTTTGATAAATGTATGTGTTAATTATTTTTATTTTTTTTTCCCCTCTTGTACCCACTGTCTCCCTGAGCATACCTTGCAAATTTGGTGTTTCTAGCATGTAAGGGGGATTTGCTATTACCTGCAAAATTTGGCGGCTAAAAAAAAATTGTGTTAAAAACGGTTCGCCGGGAACGGTCTGCTGGTGAACTCTTCAGGCCATCTCTATGGCATCGGTAACTGAAATTCAGTTTTAAAAACCTGTATAACATCCTGCCCAAAACGGGCTTATGGTACATCAATACAAATGTACCACAGTTAGACTAGCAGTAGTTAGAACACATGTAATGATTTTTGAATGATTATCAAACTGAGCCATCCTTCAGGCTAAATGCCAGTTTCCATCTGTGAGTGTCACAGAAGATGCTGCACAGTTCAGTACAAGTGTTTTCAGATGTCCACGCAAATTACAAGCATTGACGGCTTCTCCTGTGACCATATTTCTCTTCCACAGACTCATGCTGTCTAACAGGAAATAATGGCACTTCCCTCCTGCGAACCCTTCCCTGCTTTTTCCTTTGAATAAGCTGTGAACCTTAGGAGATTAGAAGAATCAATAATCAGTCCTCATTGTGATTTAGAATACTGAATGTGCAGTTATCTGAAATGTGCAAACTCCAGTGACATATATTGCTGCATAATGGTAAATCATGTCAAAGTGGGTTTCTTTTATCTCCAAGACAATAATGGCTGCATAAGGCACAGTTTGTAGCTCGCTCAGCATTGATATTGGTTTAGTGCTGCAGTTGGTTTTTTTAATTTTTTTATTTTGTGCTCTTCTAAAGAAAATCTGTACAAAAATAACTAGTTTTCAGGATGCGATTTTGAGGTTATGTAACTTGTTTAAGTGAAATGTTGGTTTTTAGCTCTGCTCTTATCACTGTACACAATTTGTAACCCTAAAGGTATTATTATTTATTATTATTTAGTATTTATATAGCACCAACATCTTCTGGATGCGCTGTACAGAGTATATAGTCTAGTCACTAACTGTCCCTCAGAGGGGCTCACAATCTAATCCCTTCCATAGTCATGTCTATGTATTGTGTAGTGTATGTATTGTAATCTAGGGCCAATTTTAGGGGGAAGCCAATTAACTTATCAGTATGTTTTTGGGATGTGGGAAGAAACCAGAGTGCCTGCAGGAAACCCACGCAGACAGAACATACAAACTCCTTGCAAATGTTGACCTGGCTGGGATTAGAACCAGGGACCCAGCACTGCAAGGCGCTGCCCATATGCCACCATGCTGCCCAGGGTATGGACACACGTCCAACTTTTTGGAACAACTTGTTGTCCGACTTTTCGTTTGACAAGTTGAACATGTGTGCGCCGTCGAGCGACTGATAACAGCCAGTTTGCCCGAGCCGCTTAGCGGATTTGTTGGCCCAACTGTCGTTGAAGAGACTGTTATGCTGGGAATACACAATTAAATATTTTTAAGCAGATTTACAGTTTTGATCGTTTTTCTGATCGATTTACATTGTCTTCTATGAGAAGTCTATCAGAAAAAGATCGAAAATTAGATTGAACCTGTTGGAAATTATCTATCGACCCATCTATCCGCCAAAAAAAAAAAAATCTCATGGTGTATTCCCAGCATTAGGTCTGTACATGTGTACAAAAGAATTGTCGTTTGTCCAACTAATAGACATTTAAACAAGTCATTTGATCAGTCATTTAATTTAGTCCATTGTTCTATCCAGTCCATTGTCTATTAAGTTTGTTAAATGACATGGAAATTAGGCAAATTGGCATATCGGCCGCTTTGTTGATTAGTGTGTACTTGACCAGGGGCGTCTGGAGCCATTTTATCACTCCAGGCGAGAAAAACCTGTGGTGCCCCCTGATGAAAATAATCGTAATGCAGCAATGTTTCACCATAAGATAAAAGTAATGCGGCAATCTTTCACCAGAAAATAATCATAACCCAGCAATGATTCACCATAAAATAATTGTAATGTGGCCAGCGGTCACCAGAAAATAATCGTAATGTGGCCAGCGGCCAAGAGAAAATTAATTGTATGTGGCCGACGTTCACCAGAAAATGTATCCTAATGCGGGCGGCGTTTCACTAAAAATGTACAATTACCTGTAAAAAGAAAAGCATTTACTCACCTGCAGAAAACTCCTCTCCCTGGGCGCAGCTCCCCCGAAAGTCCCGCGCTGACGAGCAGGGCTACAGGAAGATGGCCCTGAAACCCTGTACTGCAGTCACAAATAGTCTCCAGTACAGGGCTTCGGACGCCATCTTCCCGTAGCCCTGCACTGCCTGCCGGAAGACTATGCAGGCTGGAGCAGTGAGCTGCGGGGATGAACTGGTGCGATGTGTATCAGACGCCGTGGCCAGTTCACCACAGGGGTTTGCCTAGTCTGGCGGGGGAAGGTGGCCACTTCACCCACCCGGCGCTCCAGGCCACCGTTTGTCCTTGCCTGCTGGCTGGGGACGCCTCTGTACTTCACATTTTGAACGACGTGTTTGCACCTCAAATTGTTCAAATGACCAGTTCAACCTTCCTGGCGGTAAGCCCGAGCTGAGCTCAGGCTCTGCCGTGCAGGAGGATTTCTCAGGCCCTGCTGGGCCGATTTGCATAATTTTTTTTTTCACTTTGCTAGCTGCGCGTGCATTACGATCGCCGCTGCTCCGCGCCCCCCCCCAGACTAGAGGGGTGGATCGGGACTCCCTTAGACGTCATGACGTCATCTCGCCCCATCGCCATGGCGACGGGGAAGCCCTTCAGGAAATCCCGTTCTTTGAACGGGATTTCCTGATCAAAGATCGCCGGAGGCAGCAGCTATCATGTAGCGAGCCCTAGGCTTAAAAAAAAAGTGCTGCGCTGCCCCCTGGCGGTTTCTAATAGACTGCCAGGAGGGTTAAACAACAATCGGGCATAAAGTTGTACGTGTGTACGCACCTTAAGGCCCCTTTTTACATTGAGTGTAAAAGGGCCCTAAGGACTGTTACAGGCCTGAAGAAATGTAATTTTTTTTTTTATTTATTTTTTTTTGGTTTATAATGCATTCCCTTTATTGTACCATGTGTTAGTGTGGTGTGTGTACCTGATAGAGGAATTTATACAGGAGCCTCTAAGCTCAGCAGGTTAAACACCAGGGGATCTGCTGGCCTGATCTACAAGGCAGTTGTACAGACATTTGGGCCCCAGTTCTGGGTCCCCCTGCGATCGCAGGGGCTGCTCTCCTCTAGTTACACCCCTTCTTACACAAATATTTCTTTACATGAATACAGATATATTAACCAGGGATGGGCGTAGTCAGCCAACTTCGCTACGCTGGAACTACTCGTATTTTTACGCAAATACGCTTCGCAATCTACGGCTATGTAATCAGAAACTTCTCTACGTTTGCATTTCGTAGACTACGTGTTAAATTACGCAAGCTTCGCATAGTGGGAAGCGTAGTTGATGCGACCGCTTATGCCCTTATGCGGAAACATTTCCGCAATAATCTTCAACCAATTTGCAAATATAAACTAATATAAGCGTACATTCCACCTTCCAATGCGGAATTGTATGCGTATAAAAGGGCAATAATTCTGCGCATGCGCAATGATCCATATAAATGCAGTTATTGCACGCGTAGTTGACTTCGCAATATATACGTCAACTACGCGTAGCGGGCGAAGCTTCGCATAGCGGGACTACGACTACGCGGAAATGCGTACGTGTAGTTCTTAAACTTCGTCTACGAAGTACGATGCGTAGTTGCGTACTACGACGCGTAGATTCGCGCTGGCGTAGTTTATGAGTAACCCTGATATTAATGTGCGTGTGTGTGTGTAACATGTATAATCTGCATACACATTCATGTACACACAGTAACAGTACTTCCAGGATTAAACAGGTTCATAGATCTCCAAATTGATCTTGTTACAATCCTAGCATATAGATTAACATGTCATTTGATATGCATCAACCTTGCTAGATTAACACTTTATTCAATATGTATCACCTTGTTAGTCTAATTTTATGTCTGAAATCTTATTCCTTAATTCTTACAGGTCAATTCATCCCTGGAAGAGCAGGAGTTTAACGAGGCATGGGGACAAAAGGCCAAGGAACTTTTCAATGAAACCTACGAAAACTTTGTAGATCCACAGCTTAAAAAAATTATACATTCCATCTGGACGCTGGGTGCTGCCAATCTGAATATTGATGAGCGTAAAGAGGTAACTCTCCTTCTGCTTTAACACACACCTATTTAACAGGAGCTTGTTGATTCTTCTTCTTGTGGCTGCACTCCTGCCCGGGTATGAGCTTCTCTGTACTGGGCAAGTGCGAACACGTTCTGCACGTGCCCAGTAGAATGAAGCGCCTCATGCAGGGATTTTTCCTGCATGCATGGACCATACTTGCACATGCCTAGAATGGAGGAGCTCCTATTTGGGCGGGAGCTCGGCCACAAAGAGGGGCGTGGGCAGCAGCGGTGGGCTTGAAGAGGATCGGGGCATCCTATGGATGATACAGAGTTCCAGCTACTTGGATAAGTATCTAGCTTTTATTTATTTTTTCACAGATTTGCTTCGTTTTTTTTCTTTTATTTCCATAGAAAATCAAAACTGCTGAACCAGCTCTGCTGCTCAGATGTGCATACAGCAATAGTGGTTGTAATGGGAAGGGAAGGTGAGCCCTAACGAGCGATCTGTAGCCTCCAACAGATGGGGGTCATTGTGTATGGAAGCTGGGAGTGTAGCCCTGGTCCTAAAATTCAGATCTTTTCACTTGTATTACATTTGCCATGTTTGGCTCATTGAGACGCTTGTAGTTACATCTTGCAGAAACACAAATAGGAAATGGAAAACAAGGCGTACCAAACATCCAAACATCTAGGCGTACCAAACCTACAAACATCTGTTTCCCAGCTTTGCTGTGCAGTCAGCAGGCAGTTCTGTGTGTAAAGAGAGAACAACTTCCTCCTCAAATTTCAGCACCATAGTCTGTTTTTCATTTACATGGTAGTGGTCACCTGACATGTGTTAGAGAAGGGGTGGGACGGAAGGAGCAGATTTGGGCGCATGAGACAAGTGGACAAAAAGGGCGCCCCATTCACTCCCATTATAAATATCGTTTAATGGGCGCCGAACAGGGAAAAAAAGGCGCTGGAGATTATTAACGTTTTAACAAACGGCGCCCGGAGATTTTTAAGGATTTATAACTGTTTGTGATGATTTAACTTTACAAAATGAGCCCGTGACAAAAAACGTTTATAAAGATACTAAATCACTATTTCAAAAACATTTCTAAAACATTATTATCCACCCAAAAAAATTATTTACATTTTTTTTACATTTTTTTTACATTTTTTTTATTTATTAATGTCTGTAAAACATTATTATCCATAGGGGGTCTTAGGTTTAGGCACCAACTGGGGGGTCTTAGGTTTAGGCACCAACTGGGGGGTCTTAGGTTTAGGCACCAACTGGGGGGTCTTAGGTTTAGGCACCAACTGGGGGGTCTTAGGTTTACGCACCAATAGGGGGGTCTTAGGTTTAGGCACCAATAGGGGGGTCTTAGGTTTAGGCACCAACTGGGGGGTCTTAGGTTTAGGCACCAACAGGGGGTCTAGGGGTTAGGGATAGGTACAGGGAGGGTTTTTAACAAACGTAAATATAAGTTTCAGTTTACAAACAGGGAAGATTAACGTTTTAAGAATTGCCGATCTCATACACATTATTTAGTGATTTATAAATTCTTAAAACACTATTTCTAAACGAAGTTCTACACAATATTTCTATAAACGATAATACTGTTTATCGTTTACACCACGCGCCCTTTTTTCCCGACGCCCTTTTTCGATGTACGCGGGTGGAACACCTATGCCAGTGATCGCCTCTTGAACATTGGCCAATATGGTTGTAATTCTAATCTGGTTCTGGATTGCATCAAGCATCACTGGTTGACTAGTGTTAGTGTATTAGTTTTACTGTCCATACTTGGCACTTATTTTATTCCTGATGCCTCAATATTAAGGTTGGTTTACACTGCAAGAGCTTTTTCTAAGCACATGACTCTTGCTAAGGGTAGGAGTATGTTCTCACTTCAGCCATGTGATTTTATAAGAATCGCCTGTAGCATTGCATTAGGAAGAGCATTTCAAATCGCACTAAAAAAAGCTCTTCCAGTGTGAACCAGGCCTTACAAAGCTGAAAGCTGAAACCATCAGTGGCAAAGTGTTTTTTTTGTTTTTTTTATTTTACTGCCGCAAGCCAGACAATTAAAGCATTAAAGGACAACTGATGTGAGAAGGGATATTGAGGCTGCTATATTTCCTTTTAAACAATAACAGTTGCCTGGCAGCCCTGCTGATCTATTTGGCAGCAGTAGTGTCTGAATAACACTAGAAACAAACATGCAGCTAGTCTTGTCAGATCTGACAATGTCAGAAACACCTGATATGTTGCATGCTTGTTCAGGGGCTATGGCTAAAAGTATTAGAGGCAGAGGACAGCCAGGCAACTGGTATTGCTTAAAAGGAAATACATACTACCTCCATAAACCTTTCATTTCAGTTGTCCTTTAAAAACGTTTCAAACTACTAGACTATAAACCCATCCAGTCAGTTGAAACATTTGTAATGGTGTGTGTGTGTGTGTGTGTGTACATGTAAGTAATTTCAGTGGAATGTGCATGGTTCCTGGTATGCTGGTACATGGCATATAATAAGCAATGCTCACAGGGCTACATTCATTGAATTTCATAGAGTAGAATTGTTAACAGTAGATGCAGAGCAGTAAAAGGAAGATGTGTGCTTTTCTCCTTGTCAGCTCTGTCATTCCCCTCCCACACCTCTTGTATCCTGTCTATTGCTTGGGGGATACAGCCTATGCTGACCTTGAATGAGACAGTAAGGAGCGGGTGACGGATGTACAGAAATGTCAGGAATTGTCAGAGCCTTTCAGATGGAAAGTGATTCAAGCATTTAATGAATTTGAACTCCCGGCAACTGCAAACTGGATCCTTGAAAGCAAGAAGATTGTAGCCAGTAGAATGCATGCTGGCTGCACTCCGATTCTGTGCATTGCGTACCATTCCTGCACATCTGTTTAGTGCAATGATTGTGATTCGCGTTACAATTCAGCTTGCATGTCTAGGAGTAGCAGAGCACTGGAGTCTTTCTATTTGAGTTAGATACAAGATTCTATTATCAAATGATAGTGTTTTGTTTTTTATTATTACTTGGTACAAAAGAGCTTTCCTTTGGTCAGGCAGCTCACAAGTGTGAACACTAGCCTGAAAAGGACCTTTTGGCCTGCTATGGCCAGGGAAGTACGAAAGCACAGCAGGGGGCAGATGAGACTGGACTGGCCATATTCAAAAAAATTGCATTTTATTTTTGCCTTTTAAGAGATACTGTGCTTTTGAACTATATGAAAAGTATATAGTTTGATTGCTAGTAACCTGACGAACATTTTTATATCTCTTTCAGGGGGCTAACCTAAACGGCAACCCTGTTATTAAACTTTCCGGAAGGGAATGTCAGACTATCCATGTTTGGTATTAATGTGATCCGTATTCTCGGAGGGTTTAGACTTTGCTATTATTATTTGTGTGTGATGATTTGCCTGAGATAGACAAGTCCTATATTTGGAATGTAATTTTTCCCACAAATGTCAGGGAGCACACAGCTTCAAGCTCACTGGCAGAGCCTGAGTTCCGCCCTCAGAGCAGGGATGTATAAAAGGAACCACTGCATTTTCAGCTGCGGTACTTCATTTTTACAAACGCCCAATGCTACGTACACACTTGAGATAAGTCTATTCTGTTGAGCTGAACTCCCCATCAGATAAAAATCTTTGTAAGATGCAGTACACATGCAACAGATCAGTATCTGCAAAAAAATCCATTCCTGCAAAATGCCCTCATAGTTTGATATCTGCAGATCTTATACACACCTTGTTTAGTTTATCTGACAATCCTCTGCAAATCTGAGAATCCATCCTAGTGTATCTGATCTGCAGATGATTGTCCGTTAAACAATGTGTGTATGAGATCTGCAGATATCATAGGCTATGAATGCATTTTGCAGAAACCAATCTTTTGCAGGAACTGATCTGCTGAATGTGTACAGCATCTTTGTGTGCAGCATCTTGCAAAGATGTTTATCTGGGGAGTTCATCTCAATAGAATACTGTGTAGAGTATGTCTCTCATACTACATGGAAGGGGGTAAGATTGGTCTGATATCTTGCCTTTTCTAAAGACTTTTATCTCAAGTGTGTATGTAGCATAAGGTCTGGAGCTAGCAAGAGAGCCCAAGGCTAAATTGCATTTTGACTAATTTCGTAAAGACAAAGGTTTCATGGACTCCCACATGGACTGGACCATCATAAAGTATTTTCTGTTTTCCCTTTTTTTATACTGTGGCTACTGTCTTCACAATTATTAATTATAATAATTTTCTGTATATATTTATATTGCATTTAAAATAAAACTTAAAGAGAACCCGAGGTGTGTTTGAAGAATGTTATCTGCTTACAGAGGCTGGATCTGCCTATACAGCCCAGCCTCTGTTGCTATCCCAAACCCCCCTAAGGTCCCCCTGCACTCTGCAATCCCTCATTAATCACAGCCGTGCTATGAGGCTGTGTTTACATCTGTAGTGTCAGTCTTGGCTGCTCCCCCCGCCTCCTGCATAGCTCCGGTCCCTGCCCCCGTCCCTTCCCTCCAATCAGCAGGGAGGGAAGGGATGCAGACGGGGATTGGAGTTCTGCAGGAGGCGGGGAGAGCAGCAGACTGACACTATAGAGATAAACACAGCCAGCTCTGACAAGCTGTTTGTCAGCAGCATGGCTGTGATTTATGAGGGATTGCAGAGTGCAGGGGGACCTTAGGGGGGTTTGGGATAGCAACAGAGGCTGGGCTGTATAGGCAGATACAGCCTCTGTATGCAGATAACATTCTTCAAACCCACCTCGGGTTCTCTTTTAAGGTAATTTTTACGGCTACATACCTGATTTGAGCACCTCGATATGAATCCTAGCATTTCCGAAAATTCTATACTGAAGTATTGTATGGTTTCTGTAATGATAGATTAAGCCTTTCATCTTAGCTTAGCCTAGCAAGCGGGTCCCTCTCTTCCCGAATAAAGGAGGTAGTGGCAGCCTTGTAAGGAAATGATGTAGTAAAGTTTGTCACTCGCACTTTCCCTCCTGGCTTGTCTGTTTGCCCGATATCTGTTTCAATGCATCAATTGCATTCACAATTAGATGGTCTGTTGGCTGAAGCAGATTGCGTCGTAGAGTGGTCCGGCCAGTAGGGGGCGCCTGACAGTACATAACACATCAAATTGGTTATTGGATACGCCTCCTTACCTTTTTTAAAGGGAACTTGAAAATGTATATTAATCAAAATATATAGATCCGCCCAGCGGATCGTTCAGGTACAGCCTTATCGGTCCGCCGACCGTGCATACACACGCACTACAGTCTGCTGAAAACCCGCCCAGCTGCTGTGGTGCGTTTGTACAAGTTACTACACAAGTTACTACTTGTGGCTTTCAAGACAAGAATCTGATTCCCTGGACATTTGCCATCAACCTTTTGGCGGATCGCTCAAGACCAGTCTTATTACCTGAACGACGGACTGTACACACGCCCGATTTGACGTCTGAATGACGGGACGTCCTAACGACTATGCTAATAGGGAAAGCTGCTTTCCAGGGAGTCTTGTGATGTGCAAATTACTTTTTCTAAGCCCATCTGCCTCATTGGTTAGCATGATCAATGATAAGCAAATGTTTGCGTTTATGCAAATTTTTATGCAAATATATGCAGCTTGAAAATGGACCAATTGGGTTAAACCTGGGTTTTAAATTGAATGGTCCATTTTCAAACTGCATACATTTGCATAAACTAAAAAAAAATTTGCAGATCATTGATCATCCCTACTCATCAGGATGCAAACTGTAAGCCCACACTCTACCCAGTCTGAAAGAAAAAGGTCCCTGACCTGAACAATGCTTCTGTCCCTACACAATGCAATCTCTGATTGGATTGCAATCGACAATGTGTACAATCCCGATTGTGATCATGAAACCCACAGTTCCGCTGTAGCACCTACTTAAGGCACTAGAGTGCTTTCCTCTTTCACAGTGCGATGTTAGTCGCACGTTAAAACATTTAACGCTGAATAACTCACTGCAGTGAAAAATCAATGTCCTGTTCACAGTGCACACGTTCTGTGGTGTCTAACGCTGCACGTTAAGTGAAAGTACTGCATGCTGTGCATTATACACGTTATTACCTGTGTAAAGGTGGCCACACACACGATACAATAAAATGATCCGATTTTACAGAAATTTGATAAAAACGATCGTATCTCTCGAAAAAATTGTAAGCTTTTTTTTTTTTTTTTTTTTTCATTCGACAGAAAAAATTATATAGATCCTGAATGCCAGATATTTCTCCAATTTTTCTAAAGATTGTATGGTGTGTGTGTTGCATTGTCAATTTATTAATATACAACCCTAGCAATTTTCTGAGAGTTTCCAATCATTTTTATCATAATTGGGGAAAAATTTAACATACGTGTGTGTGTGGTGCATTGGTCATATTTTTGAAATGATTGCAATTCTTAAATTGAACAGATATTTAAAAAATTGTATGGTGTGTGTGGCCACCTTTAGACTGTTTGCTCAGTAATGACTTGGAAGCAGTTTTCATTGCCTGTATGCTCTACTGTATGCGATAACGGGGCATTATGTTGCGGTGCAACTTTTTGGGGGCGTTGCATTGTAATTTGCGTTGCGACTTTGTCGCACCAAAATGCACCGTCCTACTGTGAAAGAGGCCTCGGATCAATTATCCTTACTTTTTGGCATTTCTGAGACTGGACAGTTCCATCCATAGTCATTGTTTTGGCACGTGAAGACATTTGGAAAGCGTTTGCTTGTCCTATTCTACATTGATGCACTCCATGAGAGCACCACAATATCAGACATTCATTATGCAGTGACTGGAGATCTCACACTTTAGTTTCATTCCTTATGCTGAATACACACGGTGCGTTCGCGCACTCGATTTCCCGCTCGATTCCCGTCGATCCGTTTATTTCCAACATGTCCGATTTGGATTTCGATGGATCGTTAGGTCGATTCGCATGCAAAGTATGCCGAATCGACCTGACGATCCATCGAAATCCAAATCGGACATGTTGGAAATGAATCGACGGGAATTGAGCGGGAAATCGAGTGCGCAAACGCACCGTGTGTATTCAGCATTAGTGTACTGTTCAGATACCTGAAGCATTTGGCCTACTTGTTTGTTTTTTACTACTTTTAAAGGGAACCCTAACTGAGAGGGATATGGATGTTTCCTTTTAAATAATACCAGTTGCTTGGCAGTTCTGCTGATGTCTTTAGCTGCAGTAGAGGCTGAATCAAACACCTGAAAGAAGCATGCAGCTAATCCAGTCTGACTTCAGTCAGAGCACCTGATCTGCATGCTTGTTCAGGGGCTGTGGCTAAAAGTATCAGACACAGGATCAGCAGGAAAGTCAGGCAACTGGTATTTTAAAAAGAAAAATCCATATCCTTCTCAGTTTAGGTTCCCTTTAACCCTCCTGGCGGTCTATTGTTCTGCGGCTGCGTGGCCGCGGGAGGTTTTTTAAGCCTAATTTTTTTTTTTTATCATGTAGCTAGCCTAGCGCTAGCTACACTATTCCCCCCTCCCTGCGGCATCCCTCCCACCCCTCTGATCGCCGCCAGCGATCAAGCCCATCCGGAAATCCCATTCTAAATGGGATTTCTTTCAGGACTTCCCCCGTCGCCATGGCAAGGAACGGAGTGACGTCGTCGTGACGTCACAGGGAGTCCCGAAACACCCCATAGCGCAGCCTGCCGGCGATTGGCCAGGCTGCGCAAGGGGTATGCGGGGGGGGGGGCTGTATCGGCGCATCGGCGGCAATCGACCCGAACACGCAGCAAGCAAAGTGCTTGCTGCATGTTCTAAAAAAAAAAAATGTATGAAAATCGGCCCAGCAGGGAATGAGAAATCTTCCACGGCGCCTTACCCTGATCTCAGCTTGGGGTTACCGCCAAGAAGGTTAAGGATTTTATCATGGAATATTAGGATGTTTGACTTTGCCAAGCAGCATTTTAAATCTTTAATTTCTAATGTGCAATTTCTGTCCCACAGTATAATAATATTCTCAGTGAGATGGACAAGATCTATTCGACAGCCAAAGTCTGCCCTCCCAACCAGTCTACAAACTGCTGGCCCCTGGAACCAGGTAAGAATACAATCTATGACTTGCTAGTCAGACTGTTGCTCTCTGAGGGCTGGAACCCACAGGAGCGCTTTTGGCAGCGTTTTGGCAGCACTGCGATACGCTAGCAGTTTGCCAAAACGCTGGGCTAATGTTAATGGATGGGGCAACTTCCACAGGAGCGTTTGCGTTTCCCAGAAACGCAAACGCAGGACCTGCAGCATTTTGGGAGCGTTAGCGCTTCAATGTAAAGTATTGAAACGCTAGCAGAAACGCTCAGCAAAACCTAAACTGAGCGGTTTTGCTAGCGTTTTGCGGTTAAGCACACTGTAACAAAATGAAAAATAATTCACAGGACCAATCAGGATAAAAACGCAAAACGCCAGGCACCCGCTGGGGGAAAAAATACAATGTTGCAAAACACGACCAAAAACGCGCATTAATCCGCTTGCAAACCGCTCAGACAAAACGCTAGCGGTTGCGTTTTGCGTTTGCGGTTTTCAGTGGGTTCCAGGCCTAACAATGTTTTGTGCATCAGCAGGAAGGTCTGTGGCACTTTTTTTTTTTTTTTGTGGTAAACCAAATGCTGTGCTAAATGCACAAAACTACCTTGATCAAACATTACCACATTTTCACTTCTGCTTTGGTGTTAGAAATTTTCTCTACCCAAGAGAGAAAATATTTCAGAATAAGACCAATAATGGTCCCTTGGTGCTGTCAGAAATAAAGGTGCTACTTGGCCCAGGCAAACAAGGCATCGGCTTGGGGCCTCACCCAGAGAAGGAATCTCCCTTGCTGCTAGGGCCAGCCTGTCTGTGACTTGTATGGCCCCTGCTGCCTCCCCATCACTCACACACAGAGCTCAGATCTGTGGCAAAGTGAACTAAGGGGAGAGCGGCGCAGGGCCCATGGAGTACACTTCAGATGTGGAAGTGATGTCATTGCTCATTTCTTGTGAAGTGTGCCACAGAGTGAGGGTCCGTTTCCACTACAGCGACTCTGCATGCGTTTTCTGCATGCAGATTCGCATAACCCATTAAAAATAATGGGACTGTTTCCACTTGTGTGGGATTCTGTGTGGTTTGTCGTGCAGGAAAAATCTGCACGGCAGAACCATCAGAATTCGCACACCCGCACGCAAATCGTCAATGTAACTAAATAGGAAAACCGCAAGCGTATTAGTCTAGCGGTTTTCCTGGCGTTTCTGCGCGTGTTTTCGCTGAAAAACCCCATGTCAATGCTTGCCGGCATTAACATGGTTTAAATCGCATAGCGCAAACCGAGCAATTCCGCATGAAAATCCACATGGAAACGCAAACATTTTATATGTATTATGTGTAATAACGGTTGTGATTTCAAGTCTATTTTTGACAGAAGGTAGAAGTGCACAGTGAAGAGGATAGTACTGTGTATATTTGAATATAAACGATCAGATTGTAAACAGAGGAACAGATAGTTTGTACTAGAGTAAATCATACTAAATAGGATTCTCTAATCCTACATTTTTCATAAAGTGGAAATGAGTAAATCCTTTTCACAACAAGGAATAAGTTATTACTTTGCTTTTCCCCAAGGCTGTAATATGAAGTTCTGTTAGATATTCTGTAATTAGATTTTCTGTAAAGTACTGGTAGAGCCTGGTCATTATCTCTGGTGCATTGTCTTCTGGTTCTCTCCTGCTGAGTAGAACAATGCCTGATTACTAGGCAGATAGATGGTTAGATAATTTCCAACATGTTGGAAATTATCTATCCGGCAGGTAAATTTAACAGACAATCCAGAAAATTGTATGGTGTGTACTAGGCATTAGAGCTCTGACCGGTTTTGGACTATCCCTCCAACTCAAGGTGAATTCCCAGTTTTCTTTGTTTGCAACAGAACTTTCTGAACGACAGTCACTCTGTCCAGTTGCCAAAATAGTGTGCAAGGGAGTATGGAGGCTGGTACCTATGTATAGATCCTTTGAAAGGAGATCTCTTTTGTAATGAATAAAAGAAATGCTGAGAATCCCTATTAGCAGATGGAATAGTTCAAAGCATATTAAGATTTTTACTACCCATTGTTACAACATAGGAAACAATTTATAGTGTGCATTACTCTGGGATAAATGTATGTGTTACAGTATATGCAGGACCAGGCCAAGGAGCTATTTCTCAACTGTCAGCACCGCTGAAATCCCTCTTTAGCCTGTTGAAGGCAGCGTCTCATCTTTGACTCACTGTTGTGGTGTCCCTCCATAATGGGCCACCACTAGAGGGAGTTGTAGAGAGGAGATGCTGACAGCTGAGGAATGATTCCAAAGAGAACTCTAATATCAACTGAAGTGGGCCGTGGCAGAGGGAGGTTAATTCTTTTGTCATCGCCTCTGTGCACTGCCCTTTACATTGCGTTCCAGCTCTCATATACTTCCTCCTCCACTGCTGGAAGGAGGAAGTAGCTGTAGAGATGGAACACAACATGGAGGGCAGTGCACAGAGGCGACAAGGGTGAGTTAAGAGTCAGAAGAAAAGTAGTAAGCTTTCAGCTATGAAGCCTTCGTCAAAGTTAGCCAATCAATGGTATCATCCTCATTCAACACTTCTTGCTTTTAGGGCTCAGCCACACTATAGGCGTGTTTCTGAGCGCTTGTGATTGATTACTGCTTCCGGAGTGCTTTTTAAAAATCACTCCCATTCAGTCACTAAAAATTGTAGTAAAAATTGCGGCAATTTTCACGCAATTTTTTTTACAGGTGTTTTTTTTTTTTTATATGAAAGTGGGAATGATTTTTTAAAAAGTGCTAATCACAAACGCTCAGAAAAGCGCTTAGAGTGGCTGAGCCCTTACTGATGGCTAACACAGTACAACACTTTTTAAAGTAAAATTCACTTCCTTTTCATTGCATACTAAAACTATGGCTTGTCTGTGACAAGATGTTGAATACAATTTTTTTTGTTTACTGTAAAATCTTTGTTTTTGTAGATCTGTCAGAGATTATGGCAACTTCCAGAAGCTACAAGAAGCTATTGTACGCCTGGGAAGGCTGGCACAATGCTGCTGGTGTGCCAATAGGGAGCTTGTATAAGAAGTTTGTGGAACTCAGTAATAAGGCTCACAGAATGGACGGTAAGACAACATGGTCCCTTCTGGTGGTATCTAGTTACAAGAGATTTAAATACTACGTTTCTATGTAACAGTTAAGTATAGGAAACCGAATCGTGTGTGTTTTTTGTTTTTTTGTCAGCTTTTCTGTGCAGCTCTCATCGGCGCTTCACACCTTACACCTAAATATCTACATATCTACACTTAACACCTAAACTTCAAACGCACCTAAAATAGTTGTCAGCTGAAGCCTGATAGATGTGTGAGAGATCGGCACTGCCAGATCATCTCATCCAAGTCCTGGCCAATCCTGTATCTCTTGACCACGTACATAAAATTAAGCTGCTGGGAGATTTGGGCACAGGGTAAAGCTGAAAAAAGCCCCACCCTGCTCCTGCACAAGTCACGGCGGCGCTAATTACTATTCCCCCTTCAGGTTGCCATGGATAGTGGGGAAATGAGCAATTTGGCCACTGCGTCTTAATGCAGTGTTGTTTTAATAGTAATTTGTTCTCCATCTTTTGACCTATGGTGGCACCGTCTGCGCCCAAGTCTCTGGCATTGGTTTTACATCACTCCTCTCTTGCTGCCCCACCTGCTCAGTGATGTTGTGCCATGTATTACTGTAGCTGAGGAGGGATGACACACTGCGCACACAACTGAGTAACTTCTGGTGGAAGCGGTAAGCCCCATAGGCTCCAGGATCGGCGGCAGTTAGAGGAAGTCCAGTGAAAATGGTGTAATAAAAAATGCTTCATTTTTACAATTATGTATAAATGATTTAGTCAGTGTTTGCCCATTGTAAAATATTTTAAATCTCTGATTTATATTCTGACATTTATCACATGGTGACATTTTTACTGCTGGCAGGTGATGTAGCTGCTGCATGCTTTTTTGGCAGTTGGAAACAGCTGTAAACCGCTATTTCCCACAATGCAACAGAGTTCACAGACCGGAAACTGCCAAGAGTACCACGTTACTCAGAATTTCTTTGTGGGAGGGGTTTCACCACAATATCAGCCATACAGCGCCCCCTGATGGTCTGTTTGTGAAAAGGAATAGATTTCTTATGTAAAAGGGAGTATCCGCTACTGATTGGGATAAAGTTAAATTCTTGGTCGGAGTTTCTCTTTAAAAGATCTGTCATTCTGGACCTTAAAACGTGCTCTGAGGACTCCTGTACACACTGTCAATTGATGGTCCAATTCTAGCATATCCTTGCAACTTCAGCATTGTTTAAAACCCAAAGATTGCTAAGATACAGAAATGAGACGGACTATGTAAATGGAAACACAGTAGTGGGGTTGGAGTTGAGGAGTTAATGCAATTTTTGGGTACCTGGAGTTGGAGTACGGAAAATATGCACCAACTCCAAATTTAAACTGTAGCTATAAAAATGTTCAATTTCTCAGATGTCAAAAATAACTTGTACTGTATATGCAATAATAGCAGTGCTTGGTCCACAAAAATGAACTACAGGTAGTCCCCAGTCAACGAATGTGATAGGGACTGTAGGTTTATTCTTAACCTGAATCCGTTCTTAAGTTGGAACACTGCCATCTCTGTCCCCTGTGCCGCCAGTGTCTCCCTCTGTGTATCCTTTGTCTCCCTTGTGCCTCCTTGCCTCCCCATTGTTCCTCCTTGTGTCTCCTTTATGCCCCATTGTGCGTCTTGTCTCCTGTGTGCCTCCCCTGTTTTGCTTCCCTTCTGTTTGGGTCCCTTAAGCAGAGTATGTGCAGCGGAAGCCGCAACAGTCTCCCCTGTTCCACGGTGGCCCGGGTCAATCAGTAGTGACCTCCTCTCTCTCTTCACTGCTTAGCAGTTTCACTTGCGTCACGTAATGACAGAATCAGGAGGAGCCCTAGTGGTGGCTCCTCCTGATTATGTCATTATGCGACGCAAGAGAAGCCGCTAAGAGATGCAGTGAGGCGTGAGAGGATGTCATCACTGATTCATCCGGGCCGCAGTGGAAGAGGTGAGACTGTTGTGGCTTCCGCTGCACATACTCTGCTTAAGGGACCTGAGTAGTCCCCCCAACTGCATGAAGTCATCTCGGCGGGGCGTTCGGAAGTCAGGGACTACCTGTAATCAAAAAACAAAAACAAACCACATCTGATTGTGACTGTATATCTGATGTGTACACAGGAATCTTTTGCATATAATAAATGACATCTCTGCTGTAAGGATAAAGCCTGATGGGTAGTCACTAGCAGGGATGGTCAATGAGAAGCAAATACATCTGGGTTGATGCAGGTTTATGCATATATTGTATGAAAATGCATACATTCCCTTTGCTCATGAAATCAGTTATTTTGTAGTCACCAACCCCAAATTTAAAGGACAACTGTAGGGAGGCTGCCATATTTTTTTCCTCTTTTGTGCATTACTAGTTGCTTGGCAGCCCTGCTGATCTATTTGGATGCAGTAATGTATGCATAACATCAGAAACCAGCATGCAGCTAATCTTGTCAGTTCCGACATTAAAGTCGGAAACACCTGATCTGCTGCATGCTTGTTCAGGGTCTATGGCTAAAAGTATTAGAGATAGAGGATCAGCAGGACAGCCAGGCAACTGGTATTGCACAAAAGGAAAAAAACATGGCAGCCTCCCTACAGTTGTCCTTTAACATATCAAATTAAGTTATACAGTAGTGCTATAACCTAGTAAAGTGAAGAACAAGGGTTACTGGTCTCTCTGCATGATGGTACAGTGCTGCATCCCAGGCAGCCAGGCCCCAATGAATACAAGCAAAAGGAGAGAATGGTCCGCACTGATGTCTCAAGGTAACAGGTTTATTCAGGACATCTCTTCATACAGTTAAAAGGTCAATGCTGACATGTTGGTCCGTAATCATAGTGCATAACCTACATATGCACTTTCCTGCAGGGCTGTTGTAAATCCACCTGACAATATTGTGCACAGTAAATGCCAGATATGTTGTCGATCACCCATAATCCTGGTTCAGATCGTGCATGAAGAATGTGTAATAGAGAAAAAAAAACCCTCGTTCTCCTGCAGAGTACCTGCACATCACATCCGCACGTTGGGCAAAATAGGGCATGCGCCCCCCCCCCCCCCCCCCCCAGCCAGCTGCTGCCCCCCCCCCCAGCCACCCGAACCCGCAGGAGGGGGAAGCGACACAAAAGGGACAGTGGCAGGGTGACCTCCCTCACCTGTATTATGTAGAAAGAAAAGGGGCACCAGCAGGATAAAATCAGGTAATAAAACGTTTAAAAGTGCTTTGGAGGCAGAGGTGGACTTACCTCATGTAAGCACACACTATAAACTGTCAGTTCAAATCTAAATTTTTATTGGCATACTCCAAAGGGGTCGCAACGTGTTTCACAGGTGTAAACCTGCTTCCTCAGGCAATAGAACATAGGAGCATACAACAGTAAAACGTCCAGGTGACACCTGGCGCCTGAGACTGAGGCGCCAGGTGACATGCTGCCAGGTGAATGCTGCCCACATTGCGATTTTCTGGTGACTGCCCTCCATGTTAAAATTTTATGGTGACTGCTGCCCCCTTTATGGTTATTTTCTGGTCACTGCTGCCCACATTGCGATTTTCTGGTGACTGCTGCCCACTTAACGATTTTATAGTGAAATGATGCCCACTTTACGATTACGATCCACATTTTTGCAGGGGGGCCCAGTGAGTTCTAGTTGCGCCACTGCTACCAAGGACTGGTTTTGATTTCAGCTACTCTATAGCTATAGCCTAGTTAAAATACATCTCTGGTGTACATAAAAAAACAGAGGTATGCTAATGCTTAAAAGTTAGAATGTCCCAACACATTGACCCATATTCAATTCACTTTTTCTCCTGAGTTTTCTCCTAGGTGATATTTTAAAACTAAAAGCAAAGGATGGGCAATCTTGCGCTGCACGATCCGCCAGGCAAACAGGTTGTCACTCTAGCCGCTCCTTCAAGCTGTGTTGCACAGCTAGACTTGGTATAAAACGAAAAGAACAAAGGAGAGGGAGGAGCGCTCTGTAGTGTATTACCTTTTAATGATTCAAAAACAATGCGCATACAAATTTACTAGAAACAAAAGTGTAGCAGGCGTGTCACATGGGCTAAATCGCCCTAAATCTGCAACCGACTCGGAGACCTTGGGAACAGCTGTGACCAGTAACCGTCCTTATGAGACCTCTGCTAGAAGTGTCTGCTAGGCCTGCAGGCTGATATTTTAAAACTTGTCGATTAAAATCCCTTTTAAACCACCAGCAAGCAAAAAAAATACTCAAAATTTTGATAGTACTTTTTTTTACCTACTTTTTGATAACTTTTTAGTACTTTGAAATGGAAAAAAGTATTTTAAATCAGATAATTTTTGTCCTAGGAGAAAACTCAGGTGAAAAAGTGAATTGCATATGGCCCATTGTCTGCCTAATAAGATTCAATGGAACTCCTGTATCCACTATATTCTGGTGCACAGATCTTCTCCCTGCATAAAATGCCCCTGACTTTTGCTATATCAGATATAGAAATCGCAGAGACCTTTTTCTGCAAGGTGGAGGGCTACATGCCACAACACAGCTGATATGGGACTCCGGTGGGGCATTCACGTTGGCAATAACAGACTGGGATGGCTGACAGTGACAGGATAGTGTCCGCTTCCTGGCCTAGAGTTTTTTGTTCCCAAAAGCAGTTAATATAGCTTTACAATTCCTAAGCTTTGGCAGTGATGAAGTGCAGTTTGTTCAATACTTTCACTTAACAAGACTGTAATATGCAAATTGGAGTTGGAGGAATCCTAAACTGAGGAGTCAGATGATTTTTGTATTGACTACACCACTATGGTTGGAAATCCATAGTGGTGTGTGCATACACAGTGTAACTTTTCTGTACTTCCATATACTCAGCAGCACAGTCACATTTAGTGAAGCATGTACTTCACCTTTGATCTCGGGTGATTCTGTGTTATTACACATTATCTTGTCTTTATGACCAGACTCGCTATTTTTGATTCTGATTTGTTTCAAGTGCATTCCGTTCTTAGTACAATAACTACCAGACACAGTGTTTATCACTTATCCGTGTACTTTGGTCCATTTGCTTTCACCAGCAATGAGCGTGCTTATCCTCACTAGGTGCTTAACAACCTTTTTCTTTTGTCAGCAGCGCTGGGCTAATGAAAGGCAGTTGGGGTGATTCCAACCCTGCAGCTGTTTTGAGCCTTTACATTTAAATACAAAGTATAGAAACACTGCAAAATCTCTTTTTAATCGCTGTTCAAAGCAATTTTGCAGCAATTTTAATTCCCAGAACCCCCCCCCCCCCTGCTTCCCCTTTGTATAAAAGGACATTTCTGTACAAATTACTAACCTTGAATTCAAAAGCGCATCTCAGTTAGGTATGTGTATGGGGTGATGGGATGTCTCAACTTATGGTGTGTACACACTTGAAAGATAAATGAAAGATCGTACACTAATTTTACCCCCTTCCATGTAGTATGAGAGAGATACTGACAAAATGATGTCCGCAACACTGGGCAATATAAAATGTAAATGAGTGTGCTAGGGCCCAAACGAAAATGTTTAGGAAGAGAAAAGAGAGCCCAAAACAGCACCACTCAAGAGTAAGCAAAAATGTATTGGTACATAATTACAATATTAAGGACATTTATTGAAAATTCAAATGAAATGAATAAAAACACTAAAAACAGACCACATATTCCCACACTAAACAGCTGCAAACAATCCTGCCAAATGAATGACCTATACACTGAAAAATGAATACAGAAATGTGTGTATATAAACCACTAAATCACATGTGTGTGTATAGGTCAGGTCTGGATGAACATGATACTGAATGGATGAACATGTATGTACCTTGGTGGGCATCAATGAGAGCCCAACAAAGTTTGAACCCGGGTTCAGTAAAGTGCAAAAGTGCCAAATATAATTGTGCATACAAGATACATCACATAGGACCATATACTGTAAAGTGCAATACAAACCACAAGTGAAAAATAGCAAAAATAGCTGCAAATAAATAAATAATGAATATATCGGAGCAGCCTATATCTAAAGTGCATGAGAGGATGTGCGCAAAGGAGATACTTAGCCCAGGAAACAGTAGAACATAGACCAGGCAGCGCGGCTGAAGGTGGGAAGGGTCCCCTCAAAACATTCCCAGCAGCTCCGCGGGCGTTACCCCGCTTTGAAAGGAGGAGAGGACAAATTTTTGCTTACTCTTGAGTGGTGCTGTTGTTTTGGGCTTTCTTTTCTCTTCCTAAACATGAGACATACTGTTCAGTCTATTCTATGGAGCTGAACTCCCCATCAGATAAAAATCTTTGCAAGATGCTGCACACAAAGATGCTGTAGACACATTCAACCGATCAGTATCTGCAAAAGATCTGTTCCTGCAAAAGATCCGTTCCTGCAAAATGCATTCATAGTCTGACATCTGCAGATCTAATACACACCTTGTTTAACCAGCCTGGCGGTATGGACGAGCTCAGCTCGTCCATTACCGCCGGAGGCTGCCGCTCAGGCCCTGCTGGGCCAATTTTAATCAAATAAAAAGGAGCACACGCAGCCGGCACTTTCCCAGTCGCGTGTGCTACCTGATCGCCGCCACAGCATGGCGATCCGCCGCGTGCAGCGGCGAAAGAGGGTCCCCCAGCCTCCCGAGCCCAGCGCAGCCAGACCAAACAGTTCCGGCCAGCGCTAAGGGCTGGATCGGAGGCGGCTGACGTCCATGACGTCACTCCGCTCGAGGAAAGCGAAACAAGAAAGGCCGCTCATCGCGGCCTTTTTTGTTAACAGGAGCGCCCTCTAGTGGGCTTTTATGCAGCCAACTTTCAGTTGGCTGCATGCAATAGTTTTTTTTTTTTTTAATTAAAAAAAAAAACGTCCGGTCGCCAGCCTGGCGATCTTAATCGCCAGGCTGGTTAACAGACATTCATCTGCAGATCAGATCCACCAGGATGGATTTTCAGATCTGCAGATGATTGTCAGATATGCAGATGAATGTCAGATATGCAGATGAATGTGTCCTCTTTGTAAGCAATACCAGATAACTGGCTAGCCTGCTGATCTCTTTTGGCTGCAATAGTGTCTGAATCACACAGCTGAAACAAGCATGTAACTAATCTAGCAATGCAATGGATTGGGAAAGCCGTGCCATGCGTTCTGTGCATTGCGTTGTGTATGGTGAAGCATACAGTCAATTAAAAGTATGCTTCGCTGTACTGTTAACCTCCGTGGTGGTAACCCCGAGCTACGCTTGGGCTAGCCACCGCAGAGGATCACATGGCCCCGGGAGGATTTTTTTTATTTATCTCTGTTTAAGCTGGCACTTGGCTAGCTAACTATGTCCCCCAAGTTTCGACGCTCTCCACAGATTCCCCCCCGATCGCCGCCGTAATACGTACCCCCCAGGGATACCGCGATTGCGCAGCCTCCCAATCAGCTCCAGGCTTCGCTATGGGGAGGATCGGAACTGCGCATGACGTCATGTCCGATCATCGCCATAGCGACGATTGAAGCTGAATGGTGAAACTGCGGCTCTCGTGGGATCACAGAGGGGTAAATATTGCCGGCGGCAATCGGGGGGGTTTAGTTAGGTGCGGCGGGGCTTGGGGAACATGGTTAGCTAGTGAAGTACTAGCTAAAACCTAAAAACACGTTTTATTAAAAAAAAAAAAATCCTCCTGTGGACGCAGCCTCTGAAACTTCGTACTGACAGGGAGGTTAATGTGGGCTTTATGCGGGGAATGCAATGCATGAAGTGCATTGGGGTACTGCACACTGACCAAACGCCTAGCAACGGCCACACGGAGAACATGGCATTGCTTATGTATTGCAATGCGACGTTTTGTGTTAAAATGCAGCCGTTATGCTGCACCGCAATGCCCCACTGTGAGCCTAATCTAAATGCTTTCTACTTGCAACCCACAACTCAACTAGGATCAATGTGGTTACCCAAACCTGACCTGCATGCACCTGACCTGAGGCTTGTGTCCAACTTGCTGCCAAGGACCACATCTTAAAGATATATCTATTCTTTCAGTTGTATTCATTAACTTATTTGAGTAAAGTTCCTCTTTCACTAGTTCAGCTATGTCGCTATTGAGACGGCAAACACATGAAGTGTCAGGAACATAGATAAGACTCATAAGATTTATGATGTGCTTTTCTCCTGGAGGACTCCAAGGGATTCAGGGCTGCAGCCACTTAAGGTGTGCACCACAGGCAACCAGGATCATTAGGGAGCCTTGCCCAAAGACTCCTTACCATCTTACGTGCTGGCTTGGGCCGGGATGTGAACCCTTTTCAAAGACTCAAACCCTACATCAAAGGCGACCTCTTAACCAGTACGCTATAGCAAATGTAAAGTTGTTATTTTTTA